>NW_006922190.1:738005-739414 GCF_000298275.1 Orycteropus afer afer | reverse complement strand
TTCCTTCCGAGGTGTGGCTGGTGGGTTTGAACTGCCAGTCTTCTGGTTAGCAGTCAAATGCCTTAGGCACTACACCACCAGAGCTCCCAAGGGATTAACAATCCAACTGATAAATGGACAGAAGACATGAATAGACACTTCTCCAAAGAGGATATTCAGGCAGCCAACAAATACATGAAGAGGTGCTCATTATCATTGGCCATCAGAGAGATGCAAATCAAAACAACCATGAGATACCATCTTATCCCAGCACTGATGGCAAGGTTCAATGAGACGGAAGATAAATGCTGGTGGGGATGTTGAGAGACTGGGACTCTCATACATTGCTGGTGAGGCTGTGAAGTGTTCCAACCACTGTAGAAAGCATTATGGTAATTCCTTTCAAAGCTGGAATTGGAGATACCATTTGACCCAGTAATCTCATTACTAGATTTATATCCTAGAGAGGTGAGAGCCAGGACAGGAACAGATATATGCACACCCATGTTCATTGCTGCACTATTTACAATAGAGAAAAGATGAAAACAGCTTACATCCCCATCAGTGGACGAGTGGATGACCAAACTCATGCATACAAGCAATGGAATACTATGCAGCACTAAAGAATAATGTAGAGTTTGCAAAACACCTCATAACATGGATGAACTTGGAGGACATTATGCTGAATGAAAAAAGTCAATCACAAAAGGACAAACATAGTATTAGTTTGTTGTTGTGGAGGGTCAAGGAAAGGTTTATTTATGGAGGGAAACTTTCTTCGTTGGTTGCCAGGAGTGGGAGGGGATGGGAGGAAACACTGCAAAAAAAAAAATATATATATATATATATACACTGACCCATGTCACTTTAGTTCTGTGTATTTCTCTGTACCTAAATTATATTTCAATAAAATGCATTTAAAAATAAAAAATAAATGACAGCAATAAATCCACACTTGTTAATAATTACACTGAGTGTAAATGGATTAAATCCACCAATCAAGAAACAAAGAGTTGCAGAATGGATAAGAAAATATGACCCAACAATATGTTGTCTATAAGACCTCCACCTTAGACACAAATACAAAAATAGAATAGAAATCAAAGGATGAAAAATACATCAAGTAAAAGATAATCAGAAAGGAGCAAGAGTGGAAAAAATATTTCTTATAAAACAGACTATAAGACAAACACCAGCAAAAGAGATAAGGAAGAACATTATATAATGATTAAAGGATAAATCAAATAAAAGGACATAATAATAGTAAATATCTACATACCCAATGAAAGAGCCCCAAAGTACATAAACCAAACTTTAACAGAATTGAAAATAGAAACAAACAATTTCACAGTAATTGTAGGATACTTAATACACCACTTTCAATGAAGGATGTTGTTGTTGTTGTTGTTATGTGCCGTCGAGTCGGCCCC
>NW_006922190.1:723991-731963 GCF_000298275.1 Orycteropus afer afer | reverse complement strand
GTCAATTTCAGACTGCAGAAGTTGATAAAAATCTTCAATTTCCTCATCTTTGGCTTTGGTGGTTGGGGCATAAATTTGAATAATAGTCGTATTAATGGGGTTTCCTTGTAGTTGCATGGATATTATCCTATCACTGACAGAACTGTACTTCAGGACAGACCTTGAAACATCTTTTGTGATGATGAATGTCACGCCATTCCTCTTTAAACTGTCATTCCCGGCATAGTAGATCACATGGTTGTCTGATTCAAAATGGCCAAAACCAGTCCATTTCAGCTCACTAATGCCGAGGATATCAATCTTTATGCAGTCCATTTCATTTTGACAACTTCCAATTTTCCTAGATTCATACTCCATACATTCCATGTTCCAATAATTAATGGATGTCTGCAGCTGTTTCTCTTCAATTTGAGTGGTGGCACATCAGCAAATGGAGGTCTTGAAAGCTTTACCTTATCTATAGAAGTAAGGCTGGGTTTACTCAGATGATGCAGCTCTTTCTCAGTCCTATTTTGAGAGCCTTCTAACCTAACCGGACTATTCATGAAGTTGTGTGGTAATGTATCAAACAGTGTTTCTCTGCTATTCATAAGGTTTTCCCTGGCCACTTCTTTGAGAAGTGGATGGCCTCCTCCTTATTCCTAGCCTGTCTCAGTCTGTAAGCTGGGCTGATACCTGTGCCCATGTGCATCCAGCTGGGTTAGAAACACCAGTGGCTCAACCTCAAAATTCACATCAACACATCACCATGGTAGGACAAACTGACAGACAAGTGTGTCTTCCTGTTGGAAACCTCTCCTACCACTCTTAAGTGGGTCCATGCGGCTGACTCCTCCTCTGTCCAGATTCCTAGGCTTTTTAATCCCCTTTCTCCTGCTCTCTCACCCTGCTGCTTTGGGCATGCCTGATTTCCCTCTCCTCACCTGGATCCCTGCTACTGACTGCTCCTCTGTCCGGGTTCCTGGCTTTTAATCCTCTTTCTCCTGCTCTCCTGCCCTCCTGCTTTGGGTGTGCCTGAGTTCCCTCTCCTCACCTGGATCCCTGTGGCTGATTGCTCCTCTGTCCAGGTTCCTGGCTTTTTAATCCCCCTTGTCCTGCCCTGCTGCTTTGGGTGTGCCTGATTTCCCTCTCCTCAACTGGATCCCTGTGGGTAACTGATCCTCTATCTGCATTCCTGGCTTTTAATCCACTTTTACTGCTCTCCCACCCTGCTGCTTTGGACATGCCTGAGTTCCTCTCCTTACCTGAATCCTTGTGGCTGACAGCCAGGATATGAATGGATGAATGGATATATGCACACTCATGTTCATCGCAGCAATATTTATAACAACAAAGAGATGGAAACAACCTAAGTGCCCATCAACCAATGAATGGATAAACAAATTATGATACATATACATAATGGAATACTATACAACATTAATGAAGAATCCATGAAATATCTCATCAAGTGGAGCAAATAAAAGTGAAGAAAATCAAAGATTTGTGGAAATAATTTATCCAAGGGACTAGTGCATCATGGGAACTTCAGCCTCCATAACTCTGAGATGAGAAAAACTGAATAATGCCTGGCTACCACTGCCAACCATTGGAAAAAGGATCAAAATTGGAGATCCTGGATAGAGTGGGAGAAAAATTTGGAACAAAACTCATAATCATAAAAACAACCAGCCTTGTTGGTCTTGTACAGATTGATGAAACCCTTGAGACTATGGCCCCTACTCCACCTTTGGGCCTGGAATTGAACTCACTCCCAAGGCTTAACCTTCAGTCAACCAATAGACAGGTCTACAAGGGGCACAATTATGTCAGGGAGGTGAATTCCTTAGAACAATCAACCATGGGAGATAAAAAAAGGCAGCATAAATGCAGGAATTCATAGGAAAAAAGAACATAGTGAAAGTGTAACCACAGGAAGGAAGTGGAAAGAAAACTATTGCATTGTGGGTATTGCAATCATTATCATGAATCAAAATGTGTGTCAATTGTTGAATGGAAAACAAATATGCTTTGTAAACTTTCACCCAAATCACAATAAAAAGTTAAAAAAAAAAAAAAAAAAACAGGTACTGGAAATGTTGTGGAGAAACTGGAACTTTCATCCATCACTGGTAGGAATGTGAATGCTGCAGCAATTGCAGAAAACAGATCTATGTTTCCTCAAAAGGTTGAACATATGACTCCCCTATGACTCAGCAATCCCAGATCTAAGCATATACCCAGAAGTAAGGGCAGGAATGCAAATAAAAACCTTTACACCAATGATCATTGCAGTACATTTTATAACAGTCAAAATGGTGAATCAACTGAAAAGTCCATAAATAGATGAATGGATAAACATAATAATGGATGTACATACAATGGAATATTATGCAGCTATAAAGAGAAGTTCTGATGCATGTCACAACATGGATGAATCCCCAAAACATTATTCTGAGTGAAACAATTTAGTTGCAAACAAGACAAATACCGTATGATCTCATTTATATGAAGTAATGTATAGAAACCAGAGATTATTGATTGTTAACAGAGATGGGAGGGTAGGGGAATGGGAAAATTTTTTTTGAGAGACATTGAGTTCATGGTAAAGGTGGTAGAATATTTTGGGAAAGGATAGTGATAAATGTCTCACAACATGAGGAATTAATCATTGTCACTGAGTTGTGAATGTGAAGGCTGTTGTATTGTCATATGTTGTGTTGTTGTTGTTGTCTTTTTTGCCTCATCCTCCTCCAAGGAGTGGCTGGTGGGTTTGAACTGCCAGACTTCTGGTTAGCAGTCAAGGGCCTTAGGCACTATGCTACCAGAACTCATATGTTGTAGTGTGTATATTTTTACCACAATAAAAAAAGAAAGAAGCAAGAAGATGAAACAGTAAAAATAATAATAATAATAAGCCAAATGTAACACATGTTCTTTGATTCTTTTATGATATCCAATGTTCTGGGATGAAGAATGCTCTCAGGAGCTCACTAAGTGGCAAGAAAAAAGACAGAAAGCAACAAATGTTAGCAGGGATGTGGGGAAGTTGGAACCCTTATCCATTGCTTATGGGAATTCAAAATGATACAGTCTTTATGGAAAACTTTATGACAGTTCCTCAAAATATGAAAAGTACCATATGACCCAGAAATTCCAGTCCTAAGTATATTCCCAAAAGATTTGAAAGCAAAGACTCAAACAGATTTGCACACGAATGTTCATTGCAACACTATTCACATTAGCCAAAAGGTGGAAAAAAACTAAATGCTTATCAACAGATGAATAAATAAACTAAATATGGTATATACATTCCACAGAATACAACTCAGCCAATAGGAGAAATGAAGTCTTGATACATGTTACACTAGAGATGGAACTTGAAGACAGTATGCTGAGTGAAATAACTTGATCACAAAAGGATAAATATTGTATGACCTCAGTTATATAAAAAGACAAGAAAAGGCAAATGTAAGAGATCAAAGTTTATTAGTGGTTACTGGGTGTGGGAGGGAGGTGGAAAGGAGAAGTTAATGGTGATGGGAAAATTACATTGATTAAGGATAGGGTTGCCAGTTAGTTATTGCAATTGCAATCAGTAAGTTTTACACTTGTATAAAGTTGAATTGGCAAAAGTTGTGTGACAGTATATTTACAACAATGACAGAAACAAAAAGAGTGGCTGCTGAGGCTACCTTTGGTTTGGAGGTTTAGGGTCCTGTTTTCATAGGACATCACAGTTAACTGGCCTAATAACATGTTCAGTGCTTCTGCTCTACCCCTTAATTTGTTGCATAGTGCATGGGGCCTTAAAAGCTGGTAAGCAGACATCCAAGTCACAACAATTAGTCTCTGTTCATTTGGAAGGACAGAGGAAGAAGCAGATTCAGAAATAAGAAGAGGAATGTGTGGCTAATTACCTCCATGAACAACTGCCTCCTTTGCCATGAGACAAGAAGAACTGGATAGTACCCAGCTACCATTACTGAACATTTTGGTTGAAGATTCTATAGAAGAATCTGGATGAAAAGGGGGAAAATGCAAAACAGAAATTCAAATTCTCATGGACTCCAGATTTTCTGGAGCCATGGAGCGTGCATGAATCCCTGAAACTATTTCCCTGGGATAGTGTTTAAACTAAACCAAAAATATGCAATGAAATCTTCTTAAAACCAAACGATAGTTTAGCTTAACTATTTAAAAAATGTCTGCCTTGAGCATTATGCTCTTTTAAGAACTATCTATACGGACTCAAAGTGACAATAGCAACTCAAAATATTAGACAAAAACCTTAGTGAGCAGTGAGTTTATATTAATCAGGGAAGAACAACTCAGAAAAGGAGGGTACAAATGGTTCCACAATTCAAAGAATGTAGCAATGGTTGAATCAGGATATGTTTTGCTGTGTAGTTGTATTCTCAACAACTACAACAAAATAATTAATAAGAAAAAAAGAAAAGAGAGAGAGAGAGAGATTGTGATTCACCAATGTTTGGGAAAGTTTATGTAGGAAAACTTTGTTAATCTTTCTCACAAATGACTGACCTATCTTAGAGAAAAGCCTATGCAGAAATTGTGTTAATCTAAATAAGCAAGAAATACTTCTGGTAATTCTGAATAAGGCTTTCTAATGATCATTAAATGTATTATAGGATACAGTAGAATATTATTTAGCCATATGAGATAATAAACTATTGATGCATGCTACAAGATGATGAACCTTGAAATTACTAAGCTAAGTGAAATAAGACAGTCACAAAAGACCACATGCTATTGTTCCATTTATATGGAATATCTAGAATAGCCAAATCAACAGAGACAGAAAGGAGATTAGTGGCTAGTGTCAGATGGTGTGGAGAGAGAAATGAGTGACTGCTAAATATGTGCAGTTTATTTTGGGGATGATAAGAATATTCTAAACAGATACTTCTGATAGTTGCACAGCTTTGTGAATATACCAAATATCATTTAATTTTACGCTTTATTGTTATTGTTGTTAGCTGCTGTCAAGTTGGCTCTGGCTCACGAAGACCGCATGTTTTGCAGACAGAACTGCTCCATAGGGTTTTCTTGGCTATAATCTTTACAAAAGCAGTTCAGTAGGCATTTCTTCCACGGAGAGCCTCTGGGTAGGATCCAACTGCCATCCTCTATGTTAGCACCTAATTGCAAACAACTTGCATCCCACATGCCTTTATATACTTTAAATGGGTGAATTTTATAGTATATTGATTATATCTCAGTAAATATGCTGTTTAAAAAGAAAAACAAAATGCTACTGTTCTTGAGAGGCGGTGAAGTTATGAACAAGAACAGTAGCAATGACTATGAATAAAAGCGTACCTGGATGATATTCAATCTGGAGGAGAGGGATGTAAGTTTAGCAGTGATTTTCTATTTACTGGCATGATCAACCAAGTGTGTAGAAGTACCATGTGCTGAGATAAGGAGACCTGAAGAGGAGCTTTCGGGAGTGTGGGGGCAGGAGGGTTGTCAGAATGATTATCACAAGTTCTATTTTCTAAAGCTTTCTCTTAAAGCAATTAGAAGACAATTTTTTTAAATATTAAAAAAAAAAATCACACATGGCCCTTGAGTTGATTCTAACTCAGAGCATCCCTATAGGACAGAGTAAAACTGCCCCATAGTGTTTCCAAGGATGTAAACTTCATGGAAGCAGACTGCCACATCTTTCTCCCTCAGAGCTGCTAATGTTTTGCACTACCACCAACCTTTCCATTAGCAGCTGAATGCGGCAATCAGGCCTTCTTAGAAGACAAATAAGCTTATCAAATAAGTAAGATGTGTGAATTTGGTAGTAATCAGCAGATAGATAGTATCTAAGATCCAGGGAAGCAGATGAGATCAACCAAGGCACTGTAGGCTTAGAAAGAGAAAAGTACCATAGACAGAGCCCTAAGAGCTCCAAAATTTAAAACTTGAATTAAAATGAGTCAGAAAAGATCAGTTAAAAGAAAAGAGAGAAAATTAGATGGAGAGTTATCTGATAATAGTATCCCAGAAGCCAAGGAAGAAAACATTTTTAAAAGGAGAGTGTGGTTAAAATATGTCCATACTATTGAGAAGTCTGAAATAAGAATTGAAAAGTGAGGTCAATTACACAGACATAATATTATTAGCCTTGATTATCAAAATGCTTTAGGTAATAGATATTGCCCTATATCATGCAGATAATTAACTCGAAACTCCATTGTACTTTGCGTCTCGAGATATTTGCTTAACCCTAATATATTTTCATACAATGTTAAATGCTTCATGCACTTATTCTTTACTAGGAGCTCTGATGGCATAGTGGATAAGGCACTTGACTGCTAACCAGAAGGTCAGCAGTTCAAACCCACCAGCTGCTCTGTGGAAAGAAGATGAGGTGATCTACTTCTGAAAAAATTTACAGCCTCCTCAGAAACCCATTGGGGTCACTGTAAGGAGCCCTGGTGGAGAAGTCGTTAAGTGCTCAAACCCACCAGGCACTCCACAGGCAAAAGATACAGCAGTCCACTTCCATAAAGATTTACATCATTGTAAATTCTATGAACAGTTCTACTCTGTCCTATAGGTTCACTACAAGTTGTAATCAAATGAACAGCACTGGGTTTGTTTTTGGTTTTCCAGACCAAGATGGACTATGTAGAAAGGTCAATCTACTTCCAAACAGCAACCAATGAATATGCTGTGGCCACAATGGTGTAATCTTGTTATACATGTGGTCCCCATGAGTTGGGGACTGACTTGATGGCAGCTAATAACAAGAAGAAGCAAAGAAGTGGGAAAATAATTTTCTAGGCAGAGGAAACAAAAGTAGCAAAAACATGACGTTACCTTGTGTTTTTTAAGGCAAATAATTCTGTATAATTTCAGCAAAGAGTGCTTTATGGAAAGTAGGATTAGAACAAGGGCAGGTTCAATTTGGGTTTTGCTGTATGCCTTCCCCCTCTAGGATTTCTTGGACACATTTAAAGCCAACCATCATGAGTACGCAATATGATTCCTGATCACCCCACCCTTAGTAAACCCTTTTAAAAATATATTGTTACAAGTTTTGTACTTAAACAAAAATAGTGTTCTGGGGCCAAGAATGATGATATTGGGGGTTCCGGCAAGATGGCGGAATAGGCAGAAAGACTGTATAGACCCTCTTCAACAAAGAAAAGGGAAATCAATTAACACAGACACAGAAGATAATCCTGGACCCCTGAGCCTTGAAGGGAAGGATATAGAAGTGGACTAAACCCCAACAAGCAGAAGAATTTGCATGAAAATACCAAAAAAAGAAGACATATGGAGCTGCGGTTTGGCAGCAATCCTGATGGTACAGACAGCTTGGGGATTCCCGAGTGCTGGTAGGACTTAAGAACTAACCTAAAAAACAGCCCTGCTAGCCAGGGATTGCACGGAGGACTGCTCCGGTGGCTGGGGAATAAACAGAAGAGGTGAAGAGAAAGTCGGGCTGAGCTGTGGACTTTTGCTGGTCCGGAAGATGCCACCATTTTGAAGGTCTAAAAGCAGTTTGACTATTTTGGATATTTAAAGAGACAGCTCTCTAACATATATCTGGGGCTTAAGAACACATTCTGCTTTCCAGCAACTTCAAGAACCCTCCAGACCTACAAGACTGACAAGGTACGACATTCCTCTTGTTTCTCTTAAACCCCACACCCGCTTGGTGAACAGAGGTACGGCCATCCCCCACTCCCACCTACCTTCTGGACCCACACGAACTCCATCACAGTCTGTGTGTTCAGACAGAGCCTAGGTCCCCTGCCCTGTCTGCCACCGATTTTTTCTCTCTCTCTCTTTTATTTTTATTGTTTTCTTTTTCACTTTCTTTTTCTGGTGATTAGTTTGCTTGAATTTGTCTGTTTTAAAACAACTATTATTATTAATATATTTGTCCTTTTAACTATTATTCTTAATCTTCCCCTCCCAGGTCCTAGTTTTCAGCATTTTTTCTTTTCCCTGTTATGGTTGAAAG
>NW_006922190.1:720693-723891 GCF_000298275.1 Orycteropus afer afer | reverse complement strand
AAAAAAAAAAAAAGCCTACAATCACCAGAAGAATAGAAATAATAAAGATTCATGCAAAATAAATGAAACAGAAAAACAAAGATCAACAAGACTAGAAGTTGGTTCTTTGAAAAGAGTAATAAAATCAACAAACCACTGGCAAATATAATAAAGGAAAAGAAGGAGAAGATGCAAATGACATGAATAAGAAATGAAATGGGTACCATCACAACAGCACTAACAGAAAGAAAAGAATATCAGGACACTATGAAGAACAGTTCTCCAACAAATTTGAAAACCTAGAAGACGTGGACAGATTTCTAGAAACACACCACCTCCCTAAACTAACACAGACTGAGGTAGAAAATTTGAACAGATCTGTAACAAAAGAAGAAATTGAACAGGTTATAAAAAAAATTCCCAACAAAAAAAATTCTGGCCCAGATGGCTTCACTGGAGTATTCTACCAAACATTTCAAGAAGAGCTGACACCAATCCTACTCAAATTATTCCAGAGCATGGAAAAGGATAGAATATTCCCAAATTCATTTTATGAAGCAAGCATAACCCTGATACAAAATCCAGGTGAAGATACCACTAAAAAGGAAAATTCCTGATCAATATCCCTTGTAAATACACACACAAAAATCTTCAACAAAATCTTAGAATCAAAAACTACATCAAAAATAATAAGAAGAATAATGATACATGACCAAATGGCGTTTATACCAGTTATGCAAGGACAATTCAATATTACAAAAACAATCAATAGAATCCATCTCATAAATAAAACAAAGGAAAAGAACCACATGAACTTATCAACTAATGTACAAAATGCATTTGATAAAATCTAGCACTCTTTCTTGATAACTCTCAGAAAAATAGGAGTAGAAGGAAAATTCCTCAACATAATAAAGGGCATATACACAAAGCTAAGATGCAAAATTATTGTCATTGCAGAGAAACTGAAAGCATTTCCCTTCCAAAGGGAAACCAGACAATGATAAGCTCTAGTTCCTCTTCTACTCAACATTGGATTGGAAGTCCTAGCCAGGTCAGTAAGACAAGAAAGGGAAAAAAAAGATATCCAAATTGGCAAAGAAATATAACAATCTCTGCTTGCAGAGCCTATAAACCAAGAAGCTAAGCAAGAAAACTATTAAAACAAAATGAAAGATTCAGACAAATGGCAGGATATAGGATAACACACAAAAATCAGTTGGATTCCTGTACATCAACAAAGAGATCTACTGAAAGGAAAACAATACCACTTACAATAGGTACCAAAAAGATAAAATACTTGGGAATAAATCTTACCAGGACAAAAGCCCTATACAAAGAAAATTACAAAACACTAATACAAGAAAGTATAAAAGATCTACATAAATTAAAGGATATACCATGCTCATGGAAAGAAAGACTGGGCATTGTGAAAATGTTAGTACTATCTGAAGTAATCTGCAGATTCAATGCAATCCCAATTTATATCCCATCAACATTCTTTAAGAACATAGAAAAACCAGTGACTAATTTTATATGGAAAGGAAAGAGATCTTGGATAAGCAAAGCACTACCAATTAAGAACAAAGTAGGATATCTTACATCACCAATATCAAAACAGCAGTTAAACATCCTGATATTGGTATAATAATGGACACATAAACCAGTGGAACAGAACTGAGAATCCAGAAATAGATCCATCCACCTATGGACAGCTGAGCTTTGACGAAGAGCTGAACCCCATTAAATGAGGAAGTCTCCTTAGCAAATTGTGCTAGAAAAACTGGAAATAATTTTACAGAAAAATGAAACAAGATCCATACCTCACATCATACACAAAACAAACTCAAGATGGGTGAAAGATCTAATTGTAAAACCTAAAACTATAAAGTTCATCCAAAAAAAAAAAAAATACAGACAAACTAGAGGATTCTGATTTATGGCATAAATAGACTATCAAATATAACTTGAAGTTCACAAACAGCAGAAGATAAATAGATTGCTGAGAATTTTTAAAACTAAATTATTATGTGCATCAAAAGACTTCTCCAAAAGAGTAAAAAGAGAACTAACAGATTGGGAAAAATATTTGGCAACAACATGACAAGGGATTTATCTCTAAAATTTATAGAAAAGTTTAACACCTCAACATCAAAATGACAAACTATCCAATTAAAAAATGAGCACAGACCATGAACAGACAGTTCACCTAGGAGATATTCAGGTGGCCAACAAATACATGAAATGCTCTTGATAATTAACCATTAGAGAGATGCAAATCAAAACAACAATGATATATCATTTCACCCCAACAATAATAACAAAATTCAACAAGACAGAAAACAACAAATGCTGGCAAGAGTGTGGAGAGATTGGAACTCTTATAGACTCCTGGTGGGATTGTAAAATTGTAAAATCACTGTGGAAAACAGTATAGCACTTTGTTAAAAAGTAGGAAATAGTAATACCATTTGATCCAGCAATCCCACTACTAGGTATGTGTACTAAAGAAGTGACAGCCGGGATGTTGTTGTTGTTGTTAGGTGCTGTCGAGTTGTTTCCAACTCATAACGACCCCATGCACAGCAGAATGAAACAGTGTCTGATCCCACGCCAGCTCCATGATCCCTTCTATACTTGAGCCCATCATCACGGCCACCGTGTCAATCCATATCATTGAAAGCCTCCTTCTCTTTCGTCGACCTTCCACCCTACCAAGTATGACATCCTTCTCCAGGGAATGGTCCCTTCTGACAACATGACCAAAATAGGTGAGACTAAGTCTGGCCATTCTCGCTTCCAAAGAGCATTTCGGGTGCACTTCTTCCAGGACAGATCTGTAGGTTCTTTTAGCAGTCCATGGTACTTTCAGCATTCTTCGCCTGCACCACAACTCAAAAGCATCAAGTCTTCTTCATTCTTCCTTATTCATTGTCCAGTTCTCACTTGCATGTGAGGCCATTGCAAATAATATGGCTTTTGTCAGACCCACCTTAGTTCTCAAGGAGATATCCTTGTTCTTCAGCACTTGAAACAGTTCCTTCGCGGTTGACTTTCCCAATGCTACACGTTGTCTAATGTCCTGACTGCTGCTTCCGTTGGCATCAAATGTAGAACCAAGCAACGTGAATTCTTTGACAACCTCAATCTTCTCTCCATTTATTGTGATGCTGCTCATTGGTCTAGTTGTGAGGATTTTTGTTTTCTTTATATTGAGAC
>NW_006922190.1:704889-715376 GCF_000298275.1 Orycteropus afer afer | reverse complement strand
GGGAACACTGCCAAAAAAAAAAAAAAAAAAACTATCGACCCAAGTCAATTTAGTTTTGTGTATTTCAATGTACATAAATTTTATTTCAATAAAATGTATTGAAAAAAGTATTACAGTATCTAAAGTGGATTGAAAATAAATCACTTAAAAATTTAAAAATATATAGATTCATCAGTTCTTTTGCAGGTTTTTACTGTAGCAGCCTATATTGACATTGACAGCACTGTGCATGCTTTATTATAGCATCACAGTAGTGCATTTTATGTTATTACTCATCTGCACTTCACGTTATAGTTGTAGTGTGAGCACTTTAGAACAGAAAATATATTTTTTTTCCTTCTATACCTCTAAAGCCAAGTACATATTTGATTAATGTTTGTGGAAAAATTTAATATAGGAAATTTAAGCACTGGCCTACAAGTCAGGAATAAGTGTAAAATCCAGACTCAGGTCCATCACTTGGTAGTTAAACAACTTTAGTCAAGACACTTTACCAAAATTATAATATTAGGCTTGGGATGTCTCAATTTCTTATAACTCTAAAATTCTAACTCCAAATAGAACTTTTAAAATGTATTAAAAGTGCCATGTGCTGGTCTCATGGTCGTCCTGTTATTGATATTAGTTCATGGAAATTTGCTTCAGTTATCTGCTGATGAGTTATCAATTACCTCAAAGCTTAACAATATAAATAACAAACAGTTCTTATCTCATGGTTTCTGGAGATCAGGACCACAAATGTAGCTGGGTTCCATGACTCAAGTTCTCTCTGAAGGCTACAATTAAAGTTTAGGCTGGGGCTGCCATCATCTCAGTGCTTATCCGCAGGAGGATAAAGTTTCAACTCCATCACGGGTCATTTGCAGACCACAGAAGATCCACTTCCAAGCTTACTCACACTCACATGGCTGTTGGCCAGGGACATCATTTCCTTGCTGCCTTAGCCTCTCCATACAGTAGTTCTCAATGTGACAACTGGCTTCCCTTAAAGTGAGTGAACAAGAAAACAAGAGATAGTGCTCAAAATGGAAGCTTTTTGTAACTTAATGAGTCCCTGGGTGAAGCAAATCGTCAAAGAGCTTGGCTGTTAACTGAAAGGATGAAGCCTCCAGTCCACCAAGAGGCACTTTGGAAGAAATTTAGTTCTAAAAAATCAGCCATTAAAAACCCTATCGATCACAGTTCTACTGACACACATAGGGTCACCAAGATTTGGGGTTGACCCTATGGCACCTTTTCTTTTTCCAATCTCAGAAATGATATGACATTACTTTTGTCTTATTATATTTGTTAGAAGACAGTCACTAGACCTAGCCTACATTCAAGGGGAAAGACTTACTGGCATGAATACTAGAAAGTAAGAATCATTCCAAGGTATTTTAGAAATGGCATGCCTATCTTAACCTTCCTTCCTTTGTCAAGTAGTAAAAATATCACCAGTCCTTTGGGAGTGAGTAGTGTCTAGAATTATAAAAGACTTTGCAGTGGTCAAAAAAGATTGTGGGGTATCCCATGTTGGACACACTTCCAGGTTATCTCCACCGTTCATTGTCTTAGTTCAAGCTCACAACCCCATAACTTGTAGAAAACTGGTCATAATACAAACTATTCTTGTCCATGCTGTTGTTGCTAGTTGCCATTGAGTTGATTCAGACTCATGGCAACCCCATACAAACAGGGGTAAAATTGCTCCATAGGGTTTTCAAGGCTGTGACTTTTAAGAAGTAGATTGTTAGGCCTGTCTGTCAAGATGCCTCTGGATGCATTTGAACTGAAAATCTTTTAGCAAATAGTCCAACACTTACCTTACCCAGGTAGCCTTGTCCATAGAAATGAAAATCATCTCTGGAGATGCAAGTGAAACTTGCAGATATGGGCTGCTTAAGGCTCTGTTAAGCAAATTAATTTCAGCATTCCTGATAGACTATAGATGTATCTCCTCTTTGTATCCTCCTTTAAACTAGTTGGAACATCTTACTGGTTTCTTCATTAATCGGTGAATTAAACAAAATCTTTGCCATGTGTTTATATTTGTACAAGTATATTCCTAGGAACAGACAAGACACTACTTAAAATTCTTCCCTGTTTACCCACAGCCTTCCCAATAAGAAACCAAAATCCTTAATACGAGCAACAATTTGCTGAAAGAACTGTCAATCTTCCTGCTTCATCTCTATTAACTTTTCACTTTTGCATTTGCTACTCCAATTTCTGGCCTCAGTTCTTTCAGCTCCCATGCTTTTTCCACCTTTAAGTCTTCACTGGGTCCTCTGCCTAGAGTTCTTTGCCCTCTTTGTCTTTGCCTGTATACTAGTGACTGAGTGTTCAAATTGCGCATTTCTTATCTTCTTTTCTTGTCTTGCTAGTCAAGCTTCTCTATTTTCTACTGGCCCTCTGCTGTGCATACCCCCCAAGTCTGAGTAAATACTAAACAAATGGAATGTACCTTCCTTCCAAGCTTTCCTGGGGATCAGCCCACGCCATTGTCTGACTTTCAAACAGCAGACCTATACCACCATTCTTTCCCATATGACTTAGGTAAGACTCATATTGTTGTTGTTAGGTGCCATTGGGTAGGTTCTGACCCATAGGGACCCTATGTACAACAGGACAAAACACTGCCTGATCCTGCACCATCCTCACACAACTTCCTGTGCTTCAGCCAATTGTTGCAGCCACTGTGTCTACCGATCTGAGAGTCGTCTTCTTTTTTGCTGCCCCTCTACTTTATCAAGCATGATATTCTTCTCAAGGGAATGGTCCTTCCTGATAACATGACAAAAGTACAAGAGATGAAGTCTCACCATCTTTGCTTCTAAGGAGCATTCCAGCTGTATTTCTTCCAAGATAGAGTTGTTCATTCTTCTGGCAGTCCATGGTAGATTCAATATTCTTAGCCATCAACATAATTCTTCTTTGGTCTCCCTTATTCATTGTCCAGCATTCCCATGCATATGAAAACAAACTAAACCAAACTCACTGCCACCGAGTTGGACCTGTCATAGTGACCCTTCCTTGCATAAGAAGCAATTTAATATACCATGGATTGGGCCAGATACACATTAGTCTTCAAAGTAACATCTTTGCTCTTTAACACTTGAAAGAAATCTTTTGCACCAGATTTGCTCAACGCAATACTTTGATTTCTTGACTGCTGGTTCCTTGGGCATTGATTGTGGATCCAAGTAAAATGAAACCCTTGACCATTTCATTCTTTTCTCCATTTATCATGATGTTGCTTATTGATCTAGTTGTGAGGATTTCTATTTTCTCTATGTTGGGATGTAATCCATACTGAAGGCTGCAGTTTTTGATCTTCATATATAAGTGCTTCAATCACTTTTAGAAAGCAAGATTGTGTCATCTACATATCTCAGGTTGTTGATGAGTCCTCCCTCAATGCTGATGATCCACTCTTCTTCACATAGTCCACCTTCTCAGACTATTTTCTCAGTATAGTATAGCCATTCCTTGGAAGGAAGATTGGACAATCTACTTCCATAATGATACTGCCTCGGAAGCCCAAGGAGGGGTGGCTATGAGTCGGATCCAACTTGATCATGGCAAGTATTTTTTTTTTTTAGTTTAATATAGTGAAAGGACACCTTGACACACACATTTTCTGATTTTAAACAACGCAGTATCCCTTGTTCTGTTCCAATAACTGCTTCTTGGTCTATGTACAGGTTCCTCATGATCACATTTAAGTGTTCTGGAATGCCCATACTTCACAATCTTGTCCATAATTTATTATGACACACACAATCAAATGTTTTTGCAGTCAATAAAATACAGGTCAATATCTTTCTGATATTCTCTGTTTTCAGCCATGATCTATCTGACATAAGCAATGATATCCCTCATTCCACATTCTTTTCTGAATCTGGCTTGATTTTCTGGCAGTTCCCTGGCAATGTGCTTCTGCAACTGTTTTGGAATTAATTTTGCAAAATTTTACTTGCATGTGATATTAATGATATTGTTTGATAATTTCTGCATTCTACTGGATCAACTTTCTTTGGAATAGGCACAAGTATGGATGTCTTCCAGTCAGTTGGTCTTACAAATTTCTTGGCATAAATGAGTGAGCACTTCCATTGTTGCATCCATTTGTTGAAACATCTCAATGAAAATAAAAAAAATTAAGTTCAAAATTTCTGAAGGGTACAACTGAATTTTTTCAGAGGTGAAGAGATAGAAACTTTCCAGGATGTCAATCACAAATCTAGGAAGGCAATTCCAGAAAAAATAGAGTCAAACCACATGTTGACTGACTCTTACTAAAACTGCAATACAAAATCAACCAGACTCATCCTGGATTTGAGTGAGGTGATAAATTCCTTCTATTATCTACCTAATGAGGGAAAGGAGGCACCATTACTGACAGAAAACAACATTATCAAAGGACCATTCTGGATCTGAATAATACAATGTTTGGAATTAAAACTAGTTAGAAATACTCAACATCAAACTAAAAACAACAAAAGACAGGATTATTGAACTTAACAATTTAAAAAAAAAAAAAAAAAAACCTGCTATCAAGTAGATTCTGAATCATAGCAACCTTATAAGACAGAGTAGAACTACCCTCACAGGGTTCCCAAGGCTGTAAACCTTTATGGAATCAGAGTGCTTCGTCTTTCTCCCATGGAACAGCTGGTGGGTTTGAACTGGTTAGCAACCAAATGCTTTAACCACTGCACCACCAAACTCAACTATACATCAATAGAAAATCTGCAATCTAAAGTATACAGAGAAAAAAATGAATGAGGGAAAAAAGAAAAAGTATACAGAAAATAGGAGTGTTGCATCTGTTTGCTAAAACATCTCTCTTGGTATTCCTGGAGCTTTGTTTTTCACCAATGCCTTCAGTGCAGCTTGGAGTGGTACTGGGGTGTTCAAACCACCAAATTTTCTGTTAGTAGCTGAGTGCTTAACCGTTTGCTCCACTCAGGGACTTAGAGCCAGCATAGTAACTGTCTTAAAATGTCCCTCTTACAGAATAGGTTGACCTCAACACAAAGAATTCTCTGATCTACTATCTGATCATGTCACCTTTTCCTACTACTTCCCCACACCTGGGTTTTTTCTAGACTAGTTTACTATCAGTCTCTATAAAATGAAAAGCTTTTTTCCACAACTCTTTGAGATGCATACTGACCTTATGTTCAGAAGTCTCTTCCTATTGCACTAGACTTTTTTCCCACTTTATTTCTGAATAAAGCCTCTTCATACCAAGTCTAGATTTGTTTTTTATTTGATAGTAGCTAACTCCTAGCCATCATCTGTGTTGTATTCTCTACCATTGTTATCTCATCCCTTATTTTATATTTTGTTAGCCAAAACCAAACCAAACCCACTGCCATGGAGTTGATTCTGATTATAGCAACCCCCACTGGGTTTCCAAGGTGAAAAATCTTTACAAAAGTAGATTGTCTGATCTTTCTTGCATGGAGTTTCTAGCGTGAACCACCAACCTTCTGCTTAGCAGTCAAATGCCTTAAGTACTGCACCACCAGAGCTCCTTTTATACTGTTACTGCAGCACTGCCCCCCCCCCAAAAAAAAGTAGCACTATGGGACACATGGAGAATGTGTAATAATTGTTGAATGAAGGATGAGTGAATGATTGCTACATAATTCAAGCTCTAATGACTCTGATGTTTTCATTGCATTATTGAAGTTTAAGAAATGCATGCAAAAGAAAATGTTGACATATTGTGAAAAATGTAATTAATGTCACTGAACAATTTGTATAAAAATTGTCAAATAAGAACCTAATTTTCTGTTTAAACTTTCACTGAAAACACAATAAAATGCTATTTTTAAAAAGTAAAGAAAAGCATGCAAGGCATTTGCTTTAAAATTAATAATTTAGCTGAGACAAATGTAGGATTTGGGATAGGTCTTTTTCCCTCTAAATTTAACTTGCTGCATAAATGGCCAAAGGCAAACTTCACCTACAATCTCTAAATATGCACACTAAAGTATACAGTTGCAAAACCAGATTTCCAACGCCTGTTTCTCATCTCTACTCAGTCCCTCAGCAATTAGTTATTTCTCCCTGTTTGAGAAAAGAAATGACAAGAGCAATGAAATCCACGCTTCCATAACTTTTAGTTATCAATCAGCCCCTAGGATTTCTGGTAAGAAGCTCTCCACGAACCACTTGTGCTCCTTACACGGAGCCTGCATCTACAGTACAAGAAATTAGACTCATTATCAGTTCCACTGCTAAATGTCCATTATTTTAAGAAGGCAAAACAGAATCACAGAACAAAAAGTTACTGCTATAATGAGAAGGGTTTTACTAAACTAAAGCAACTCATTTTATTGATAAGTTAAACCATGCCCTTCCCCAAGCAATTCATCTATTGCACCCTCTATTCCCCCCTGTTGGGCTTAGAGGATGGAAGTGGTAGAATGGAGATAACATTTTAGATCAAAAGCACGTTTAAATATCTGCTGTATTTAAACACATTCTATTAAATGAAAAGAGATCACAAATAAAGATCTTAAAAACACAATTGAAGATTGATTTTCTTCTGTTTTTTTATTGGGTGTAAATATCTACTTATTTGCGTATTATCTTTTAATTTTATAATATTATCTTTCTACATTATGAGACACTATAAACACAATTTCTCCATTATAAAGGCAGATTATAACTACCAGTCTATTTCTTAAAGAGATTACAAAGTTATCTGCCAAGCATCATGTCATCATACTACTGTTTATTTATTTTTATGTAAATAGAAACTAACTATAATAATTGAATTACTAACTTCTGATTTACCTCTAGTATGCCATAATGATCCAGCAAAGTCTCCTTCCCTCCTCTTTGGTTGTCCCTGGAGTTTCCTCCCACTCCAAGTTCCTTTGCTTGTAATGTGCTAAAAGAGTCTGTATGTGGAAGATTTAAGAGTATAGAGCACATAATACCTAAAACTACCTGATATGGGTTACAAATTACAGGAAAACTACAGTAGTGAATAATTCAGTAAATTCTGAAATTCAAGTCTGAGGCAATTCAAAGTGCTCTGTTCAGGCCTAGTAGACATCAGGTGATTAGATTGTAAATGTATCACCTCTTGTCCTACCATACGATCCCAAAACATCTAGCAAAAGTTTCATCCAAAAGCCAAGTAGAGTACAATAAAAATATCAATCAATTTCCTTTCTGTGTGTTATTTATAAGCTGCCATTAATTCACATTTCCCAACTCCCACCTTTCTCCTACGCAAAACTATTCCTTCTTTCCCATAGGTACTCATAACTCTTTGTCTCCATTATAGAATAGATCACATCCTAGTGAGGCCACTTGTCTATATTTTAGTTCCTCCCTCTAGATTATGAGTCTTTTAAAGGTTGGAAATGGGTATTATCTCTGTTAGAATTCTCAGAGAAAAACCCAGTGGTTAACATATAGTAAATATGCAAAGGATGGTTTTAGAGTGAACTAAATTAACTTTTTCAACCCAAGAGCAATTCAGTAAGTTACTAAAACCAATGCATTCATTTTGAATCAGGGACCTGACGTTAGACACCTTGTCAGAGTTTCTCCCTTGACTCCAATAGATATGCATTTCAGCTGTTGTTGTTGTTGTTATTTGCTGTCGAGTCAAACCCAACTCATAGCAACCCCTCCTTGGGTTTCCGAGGCAGTATCACTACGGAAGTAGATTGCCCAACCTTCCTTCTGAGGTGGATTTGAACTGCCAGCCTTCTGGTTAGCAGTCAAATGTCTTAGGCACTATGTTACTAGAGCTCCTGCATCTCAGCTAGATCCCTCATATGATATTTAGATATCCAAGAGATACTAGTGTGTACTACCAATTAAATATGAAATCTTTATTTCAAAGTAGGGCTTTTAATTCTAAATCCTCCCTGCTTTTCAACTTTGTTGAGCTAACCTGGACTATTTGTAGAAACATCAAGTTTATCCTTACTGTTCTCTCTTAGGAGCTCTGGTAGCATAGTGCCTAAGGCATTTGACTGCTAACCAGAAGGCTGGTGGTTCAAACCCACCAGCCACTCCTCAGAAGGAAGGTTGGGCATTCCTACTTCCGTAGTGATACACCCTCGGAAACCCAAGGAGGGGTCGCTATGAGTCGGGGCTGACTTGATGGCAAATAACAACAACAACGTACTCTCTTACAAACTAGACCAAAGCCAGGCCTTAGAAGATTCATTATTCCAAATAGTAAATATGCATGGAGTGCCTTTTAAGTAAAAGTACAATATGCTCTGTTAGACATCAGCTGTACCTTGATCCTTTTTCCCTTTGTTCCCAACCTGAACTCCTTCAGCTCTACAAGATGATGGCCTTTCTCAAGCAAACACGTATGAAAGCTGGACAATGAATAAGAAAGATTGAAGAATAGTTGATGCTTTTGAGTTGTAGTTTTGATGAAAAATATTGAAAGTACCATGGACTGCCAGAAGAATGAATCAATCTTACCTACTTTGGTCATGTTGTCAGAAGGGACCAGTTCCTGGAGAAGGATATCATGCTTGGTAAAGAGGACAGTCAGAAAAAAAAAGGAAGACCCTCAACAACATGGATTGATACAGTGGTTGCAATGATATGTTCAGGTATAGCAAGGATTGTGAGGATGGCACAGGACCAGTCAGTGTTTTGTTCTGTTGTACACAGGATCACTATGAGTCGGAGATGACTTGACAGCACCTAACAACAACAGATTTCACAAACAAGCCAGTGAAATTAAATGTTTAATACTTCCAAATCCAAAAAGTATAAGTTTATTACATAGTATAAAGTTTAAACAGAAATATATTTAAAAACACATTATCTTTATTAGCGACCCCTTCTTGGATTTCTGAGGCAGTATCTCTATGAAAGGAGATTGCCCAGTCTTTCCTCTGAGGAGTGGCTGGTGGGTTTGAACCAACAGTCTTCTGTTTAGCAGTCAAATACCGTAGGCACTACATCACCAGAGCTCCTAATCAAAATATAATCAACACTATATTGAAATGAAGAAAAATTAATCATAAAAATTTATGCTGTTCAGTAATGGCCTACACCTGAAAATGTTCATACTATAAAACAAATAAGTCTGCATACTGTAGAAAGAGTCTAAACAGTACTTTAAAAAGGGGGAGGGGCTTGCTCCAATAATAATTCTATTTTCCAAAATTATTGAAGAATGAATACAAGGCTGAGGATAGCAATCTAAGATGACATATTTTATAGCTAAATGATTTTCCACCTTGGGTTTTCACCTCCAATTTTGTGATTTGTTGAATTATTCCAATTACTTCCCCAGTCCAGGTTGTCTGGGATAATATTCTACTGTTAGGAACTTTTATGAAGTTAGTATAGCTTTAAAGTATCTGCCAAATGCCATTACTTCATCTCAGAAACTGAGCTATGGAAATGGCTTTATGGAATCACCTTACATAGACTTTTGATTACTTCAGCTGAAGAAGTAAGAAAATCAAAGATATACAGGCAGTCCCTGGGTAATGAACAACACCCATTGTTAAGTGTGTCCTTAAGTCAGATTTGTAGGAAGTCAGAACAGGTGCACACGGTTCTTACTTAGCCTTACTTTAATGCAAGTAAAGGCTTCAAGCCTTTTCAGTGAAAAATCTGCACACACACCAAGTGGTAATTATGATGAAGAATTTGTTGAGAGTTGGAGTTGGTTCAATCCTTCCAAAATGAGAGAAATTTCATACAGCATTAAAGGGCAAGTAGGCCTTGGTCTGGGTCCAGGATAGTGGACTAGGCAGATACATGATCCAGACCCTCTACAACAAAGACTCAAAACAGCAAGGAAAATGGCTACAGATGACAATCCTGGATCCTAAAGCTTCAAATGAAAAGATTTAAAGAAAAAAAAATGATCAAATACAATGAGAGAAAGGGACTGAAAGAAAGATGTGAACAAGGAGCAGTAAACTGCTAAACAGCACAGTGGAGCCATTTTGAATGACTGCAAGCAGTGTTTCCATCAGAGCTGGAACCAGGTAACTGGCTCCACTTGCCCAAGACTGCACCAGCACCCACATCAGTGATCAAGTGACCAGAGAGGTATGTCCCCCCACTTGCCTTGCACAATCTGATGGTGATCAGAGAGGTGGCCCTTCCCACCCCCACCCACTTGATGACCATTCAAAATCCCACCATTGCCAATGGGGCTAGGCTGCTTTTCTCTTTTTTTAATCTATCTGCTAAGTTCTTCTGTCCTTTTGTCATCCCCAAAGAGCAGGAGCCCCTCCCTTCCTCCCTACGTGGTTAGCAGCCCTTGTCCACATCCTTCCATGGTTGAAAGTGCACGCTCAGGCAGAGGGAGCATTACATTCCTCTGCAGCCATGTTTGGTGGCAGGCATTTTCAACAGTTGTTGTTGTTGTTGTTATGTGCCATCAAGTCAGCCCCGACTCATAGCGACCCCTCCTTGGGTTTCCAAGGCAGTATCACTACGGAAGTAGGATTGCCCAACTTTCCTTCCAAGGAGTGGCT
>NW_006922190.1:696471-704119 GCF_000298275.1 Orycteropus afer afer | reverse complement strand
CCAGCCACTCCTCGGAAGGAAGGTTGGACAATCTACTTCCATAGTGATACTGCCTCAGAACTCCAATGAGGGGTTGCTATGAATCAGGTCTGATTTGACATCAGTGCATTTGGTTTTGATTGGTTTTTCTTCTTCTTCTTCTTCTTCTTCTTCTTCTTCTTCTTCTTCTTCTTCTTCTCTTCTCCTTCTCCTTCTCCTTCTTCTGCTTCTTTTGATTAGGTCTCCCCTATCCCCCATCCCCTGCTCTTCTTCTCTTTTCCCTTTTTTTTTTTTTGCTCTCCTTTACCCTACCCCCTTTGTTTTCTTTCTATCTTTCCCCAGCAGTTGGGAGCCACTGATCCTATCCAACCATACCACCTACACTTGCTGCCCCACTTTCTAGGTGAGTACCATTCCCCACTCCACCACTATTGGACTGATGACAGACAGTGACCAACACCTGCCCAAAATGCCCTCAGCTGCTCTCCATGATCAGTGATCAGAGACATGTACCCCCACTCCCACATGCTATTAATCTACCCAGAGACAGGTGGTCTTGACAAACTAGGGACTAGAATAACATGAACATCCTGTTGCCCAGATATATTAAAACAGAACAAAACAAAAAATCAGAGTGAAGCAAACCAACATACAATCTACAAATTAATAACATAACACTACAATGTCTTGGAGACAACCAAATCAAAAACAAGCTCTCTGCTATTCAGTTGATTCTGACTCATGCCAACCCCTATTGTGCTCCCAAGGCTGTAACTCTTTATGGAAATGCATTTCCTTATCTTCCTTCCATGGAGTAGCTGGCAGGTTTGAACCACTGACCTTCTGGTTAGCAGCCAAATGTCTTACCCACTATACCACCAGCGCACCTTTGGATATAAAAGACACAACAGGGCAAGATGCCTCAAACAAGTGACCAAAGTAGAGAGCCAGAAAATCTTCCAGGCAAAGAAAAAGCTGGCAGAATTAACCAATAAGGAATTAAAAAGAATTATATTTAGGTACCTTCAACAGATTTAGAGAAAGTTTGAGGAAACCACAGATTAAAATCAAGGAAAACACAGAAAAGTTCTAGAAGAATTATATATATATATATATGTTGTTGTTTGTTGTTATTTGCCGTCGAGTTGACCCCGACTCATAGCGACACCTCCTTGGGTTTCCGAGGCAGTATCACTACAGAAGTAGGATTGCCCAACCTTCCTTCTGAGGAATATATATATATATATATATATATATATATATATATATATGAGCTCTGTTGGAACTCTCTAAGGTATTTTCCTGCTAACCAGAAAGCTGGCAGTTTCAAACCCACCAGGCACTACTCAAAAGAAAGTTTGGGCAATCAACTTCTGTAGTGATATTGCTTTGGAAACCTAAGGAGGGGTCATTATGAGTCAGATCTGACTCAATGGCAGTGAGTTTGGTTTTTCTTGGTATATATATGGAAAAATTCTAGAATAATTAAATATATATATATATATATGAAAAAATTTGCACAATAAATGAAAAATTAGAAAGCATGCAAAAACAGCAAATAGAAATCCAGAAGATTAATACTAAAATTTCAGATATGGAAAATATATTGGAAGGAAAAAGAGTAGAATTGAATCAATGAAATACAGAATTAGTGAGATCGAAGACAAATCTCTCAATAACAATCAGATGGAAGAGCAATCAGAAAAACAAAAAAAGAATGAAAAATATGAAGAAAGCTTAAGATTAATTTGAGACACAATGAGAAATAATTTATGTGTGGTTGGAATTCCAAAACAGGAAGAGACAAAAAAAAATAGAAAATTGTCAAAGATTTATTGGAAGAAAACTTCCCTAACATCATGAAAGACAAGAAGATATGCATTTAAGAAGTTCAATGAACCCCAAATAGGATAGACCCCAAAAGAATATCACCAAGACATATTATAATCAATCATTCCTGAAAGCAGCTCAGAAAAAAAAAATAAAAAATTATCTACAAAGGAGAACCAATTAGACTAAGCTCTGAAATCTTGGGAGAAAACTTGCAGACAAGAAGGTAATGGGATGATATATATATAAAACACTAAAAGAAAAAATTTGCTAACCAAACAATTATATATACAGCAATTGTCTCTCAAATGTTGTTGTTGTTGTTATGTGCCGTCGAGTCATACCTGACTCATAGCGACCCCTCCTTGGGTTTCCGAGGCAGTATCACTACGGAAGTAGGATTGCCCAACCTTCCTTCTGAATAAGATGGTAAAATTAGGACATTCCCACGTAAAAAGAAATCAAGAGAATTTGCAAAAAATAGACCAAACTAACAAAAAAAAAAAAAAAAAAAAGGTAAAGGGAGTCCTCCAGACAGAGGACCATGAATAGAAGACAACCAGAGATTAAGACATATGGCAACATCACCTGGAAATCAGCCAGATATAGAAATATCAAAAATAAAACAAACCTGCAAGACAGAAAACAGGGAACCAGAGATGCCAATTAATAAGCAAGGATAACTACAAAGCACAAAGAGGAATAAATGATGTAGTTACAGAAAGAAAATTAATGAACATTCACACTAAAATAAAAAAGAAGAAAATCATAAATTCCCAGTAAACAGTAAAAAAATGGTAATGAAGAAATTGATAAGAAAATCTATAAACTGTGTTCTCAGCACAGAATATATGTAGTACAATGAAACAATTAGTACAAAAAAAACCAGCAAACAGACAACAATAAATTCATACCTATTGATAATTACATTGAATGTAAATGGATCAAATGCATCTGTCAAGAGACAGAGATTAACAGAATGGATAACAAAACATGACTCATCAATATATTGTCTACAAAAGACACAACTTAGCACAAAGACAAAAATATTCTAAAAGCCAAAGAACGGGATAACATACATCAATCAAGTGACAAAAAAAGAGCAAGAGTGGCAATATTAATTCCTGATAACATAGACTTTAAAGCACAAAACAGCAAAAGAGACAAGGAATGACATTTTATAATGATTAAAAGGTCAATTGAATAGGAGGAAATAGACATAATAAATACCTGTGCACTCAATAAAAGAGCCCCAAAGTACATAAATCAAACTTTAATAGAATTGGAAAGAGAAAAAGACAACTCCACACTAACAATAGAAGATTTTAATATACCATTTTCAGCGATGAGCAGAACTGGAAAGAAACTTAACAAAGATACTAAAGCTCTAAACAACACAATCAACCAACTAGTCCTCACAGATGTATACAGAACAGTCCACCCAACAACAGCATAATATACATTCTTTCCAGTGCACATGGAAATTTCAATAGACAATATGTTAGACCACAAAGCAAACCTTAATATATTTAAAAACATAGAAATACTGCAAAGCCTCTTCTCAGATCATAATGCTATATAATTAGAAATGAATAACAGGAAGATTAAGGATAAACAATTAAATACATAGAAACTGAATAACATTCTGCTTAGAAACTACAGGGTAATAGAAGAAATTAAAAATGAAATAAATATCATCCTTGAATCAAAAAAAGAAGGAAAACACAACATACAAAAATATTTGGGACTCAACAAAAGCAGTGCTCAAAGTGCACTCATGGCACTAAACATCAAAAAAGAAGAATCAAAACCAACAGCTTAATCCCACATCTCTAACTATTAGGAAAAGAACATAAAAAAAAAGCCTACAGTCACCAGAAGAAAAGAAATAATAAAGATTTGAGCAGAAAAAAATAAACATAATATAAAGTATCAACAAGACTAGAAGTTGGTTCTTGAAAGGATTAATAAAATTGACAAACCCCTGACAAATTTAACAAAGGAAAAAGACAAGATTGAGCTAATGAAACTAAGAAATGAAATAGATGATGTCACTATATAGAACCTACTGAAACAAAAAGGATAACAGAATGCTATAAAGAACTGTACTCCAACAAATTTGAAAACATAGAAGGAATAATTGGGCAGATTTCTAGAAACACCTATCCAAATAACATAGTCTGAGGTAGAAATTTTGAACAGACTTTTCACAAAAGAAGAAAGTGAATAAGTCATTTAAAAATAATTTAAAAAAAAAAAAATTTTTTAAAACTCCAACCAGAAAAATCTTGGCCCAGATGGCTTCACTGGTGAATTCTACTAAACAACCAGGGAAGAGCTGACACCAAAGTTTCTCAAACTATATCAGAATGTAGAAAAAGATGGAATACTATAGAACTCACTGTATAAAGCAGGCATAACCCTGATACCAAAACTCGGCAAAGATATCACTAAAAAGAAAACTACAGACCAACATCCCTTATGAATATCAAAGCAAAAATCCTCAACAAAATACTAGCTGATAGACTCCAACAACATATCAAAATAATAATACACCATGACCAAGTGGGATTCATACCAGCTATGCAAGGGGCTCAACATTGGAAAAACGAGCAACATAATACACCACATAGATAAAACAAAGGAAAAGAACAGCATCATTGTACGCAGAAAAGGCATTTGACAAAATCCAATGCCCATTATTGATGAAAACACTCAGCAAAATAGAAATAAAATGGAAATTCCTCAACATAATTATGGATATATACACAAAACCAATAGCCAATATTACTCTTAAGAGAGAGACTGAAAATATTCATCTTGCAAATGTGAATCTGACAAGGATATCCTTTATCACCACTCCTATTTTAATATTGTATTGGAAGTCCTTGCCAGAGAAATAAGGCAAGAAAAGTGAATAAAAGGCATCCAAATTGAAAAAGAAGAAGTAAAATTACCTCTATTTGCAGATGATATGATCCTAAACATAAAAAAAAATTCCTAGAGAATCAACAAGAAAATTACTGAAACTGATAGAAAGATTCAGCAAAGTGGCAGGGTACGGGATCAACATACAAAAACCAGTAGAATTCCTCTGCACTAACAAAGAGAACTTTGGAAAGACAATCAGGAAAATAATACTATGTTTAATAATCACCCAAAAGATGAAGTGCATAGGAATAAAGCTACCAGAGATACCAAAGGCCTATCTATACACGGAAACTTACAAAACACTACTAAAAGAAACCAAAAGAAATCTATATAAATGGAAGAATATACCATGCTCATGGATTGGAAGACTTAACATTGTAAAAACAACAATACTAGTCAATGCAATCTACAGGTATAATGCTATCCCAGCCGAAATTCCATCATCATTTTTTAAGGAGATGGAAAAACTAATTGCTAACTTTATATGGAAAAGAAAGAGACCCTGGATAAGTAAAACACACTAAAGAAGAAGGAAGAAAAAATTGGAGGCCTCACAGTCCCCAATTTCAAAACCTGCTATACAGCCACAGTAGTCAGAACAGTCTGGTATTGATATAATGACAGACACTTAGACCAGTGGAACAAAATAGAGAACTCACAAGTAAATCCATCAATCTATGGATAGTTATCTTTGACAAAGGGTTGAAACTCACTAAGTGAGGAAGAGATAGTCTCTTTAACAAATGGTGCTGGTAAAACTGGATATCCATTTGCAGAAAAATGAAACAGCATCAATATCTCATATCTTATGCAAAAACTAACTCAAGATGGATCAAACACCTAAAGGTAAAAACCTAAAATCATCAAAGATAAAATAGGGGCAAACTTAAGTGTCTTAAAACATGGCATAAATACACTATAAATATAACTGAAAATACACAAATAGGAGACAAACTAAATGACTGAGACCTCCTAAAAATTAAATATTATTTACATCAAAACACTTCATCAAAAGAGTTAAAAGAAAACCCACTACTGGGAAAAGATTTTTGGCAATGATATATCAGACAAGGAAATAATCTCTAAAATGTATAGAAAATGTCAACACCACAGAAACAAAAATACAAAGAATCCATTAAAAAAAATGAACAGAGGACATGAACAGACTCTTCATCAAAAAAGACATTCAGGCAGCTAACAAACACAGGGAGAAATGCTTATGTCATTAGCCATTAAAGAGAAGCAAATCAAAACAACAATGAGATGTAGTCTCACCCAGCATTAATAGCAAAGTTCAAAAAATAGAAAACAAATGCCAGTGAATGTGTGGACAGACTGGAACCTTCATACACTTATGGTAGGATTGTAAAATGATGCAACTACTGTAGAAAGTGGTATAGTACTTCCTTAAGAAGTTGGAAATAGAAATACCATATGATCCAGCAATCCCACTACTAGCTATATATTCTAGAGAAATAAGAGCCATGACATGAACAGATATATGCACACCCATGTTCATCACAGCATTATTCTCAATAGCAAAAAGAAACAACCTGAATGCTTATCCATGCATGAATGGATCAACAAACTATGGCATAAACACATAATGGAATACTACACAATGTTAAAGAATGATGATGAATCTGTGAAACACCTCTTAATATAGATGGACGCAAATGACTTTATGCTGAGTGAAATTAGTCAATCACAAAAGGACAATTATTGTATGAGATCACTACAGTAAAAAGTTAAGGGTTTTACCCATAGAAAAAAAATCTTTGAAAGTTACCAGGAATGGGAGGGGAAGGAAAGGAAAAATGCCAACTAGAGGGTAGACACCTATTAACTTGAGTGAAGGGCAAGGAAATATACAACAAGGAGCAGGTCAGCACAAATTAATCAAGGCAGTGTAAGACACAAGAAGGAGCACAAGAGTTAAAGACTACAATGCTGAGTACTATTACATACACAGTAAGGCATTTTGGCTTCTAATCAAAAGGTTGGAGGTTAAAACCCACCAGCTGCCCCATTGGAGGAAGATGAGACAATCTACTTCTGTAAAGATTTACAGCCTTGGAAACCTAATATGGGTTGCCATGAGTTGGAATCAACTATATGGCAATGGATTATTACATACACAATACTGCAGTAACAGTAATGAAAATAATCTGAGTGGGCATAGATAAACTCTGAATACAAACAGGACTGGGAAGGCAAATTGGACTATACTCACAAATATATGTGAGTCTGGCAGAGGAAATCTCTACCTATATATTTATATGTTCTGCAAATATATTCTTGAATGTAGTAGAGCATACAGGGAGGGACAAAGTTGTACAAACTTCTTAGAATAACCAAACACCCTGGCAGAATGAATGCTGCTCCTAGTGTCTCAGGACTATAGTCTTGGGAGGCACCAAGATGAATTGGCATAGCATAGTACACAAAGAATGTTCTACATGCTACTTTGGTGAGTAGTCACTGAGGTCTTAAAATCTTGTGAGCGGCCATCTAAGGTGAAACTATTGATCTCTCCCCATCCAGAGCAAAGAGTGAAGAAAATCAAAGATGAAAAGAAAAAATTAATCTGAAGAACTAATTGTCCACATGAACCCCAGTCTCCAGAAGAATCAGATGGTGCCCTGCCGCCACTACTAGCTGCTCTGAAAGGGATCACAGGAGGTCCTGTATAAAGTAGGGGAAAACATGGAACAAAACTCAAACTCATAAAAAGGACAAGGCTTTAACAAAGTTCAATAAAACAGAAAATAACAAATGCTGGTGAGGATGTTGTGGGACTCTCATACACTGCTGGTGGGACTTTAAAATGGTACAACCATTGTGGAAAGCAGTATGGTGATTCCTTAAAAAGTTGGAATTAGAAATACCATTTGACCCAGCCATTCCA
>NW_006922190.1:658590-695777 GCF_000298275.1 Orycteropus afer afer | reverse complement strand
AGGTTGTAGTCACTTCTTGGCCATAGCCAGCTACCCAGAGGGACCGAGTAGTTGAACCTATGGGCTCAGGACCATAGTCATAGGGGACATTAAGCTCAGTTGGCATAACATACTACACAAAACATTGTTCCACCTCCTATTTTGGTGAGTAGCAACTGGGATCTTAAAAGCTTGCAAGCAGCCATCTAGATGCCATGATGGGTCTCTCTTCATCCAGAGCAAAGAATAATGAAGAAAACCAAAGATTCATGGAAACAATTAGTCCTAGCAACTAGTATACCATGCAATTCACAGCCTATATGACTACCAGACCAGAAGAACTAGATGGTGCCCAGCTACTACTGTCAACAACTTGGAGGGGGATCTATGTAGGAGATCCTGAATAGAGAAGGAGAACAATGTAGGACAAAATTCAAAATCATTTGAGAAAAAAAAAGGGGGGGAAGGACCAGGTTTGCTGGTCTGATAAAGCCTGGTGGAACCACTGAGACTATGGTCCCTAGCTGCCCTTCAGATTTGGAATTGAACCCAACCTACAGCTTCCAGCCAAACAAAAGACAGGCATATGAGTTGAACGTTTACCTGAGGTAGATACATTCCTTGGAGAGAACAATCATGGGAGGAAAAAGGGCTGTTTATCCATAGGAAGACAGCTCAGGGGGCAGGAGTGCAGGGAAGGATGGACACAGGTAAGAGGTAACTATCAGGAAGAAGTGGGAGGGGAGCTGTTGCATTGTGGTAAATTGTACTCAATGTCATGAGACAAAGTCGCATGTGAACTGCTGTATGGAAAGTGAATATGCTCTGTAAATTTTCACCCAAATCACAATAAAGAAAAAGACAATGCTTACTGGTCTGAGGAAGACTGATGGAACTCTGAAGACTATGACAGATAAACATTGTTTAAGCTAGGAAGTGAAAGTAACTCAATTTTCAGCCAAATGATAGGAGTATAAATAAGGTGAGCAGTCATACTCAGAGGGTATGCACTCATTAGAACAATCAAGCACATGAGATCATGAGGAGAGAGCATTTGCCCAGGGATAGAAGGGAAGGGGTGGGTGAAGGGGAAAAGTGGGAAAAATACTGTAACAGTGCGGGGATTGTAATTTTATCTGTAAACTTCCACCCAAGTCACAATAAAGAAGAAATGGGGAGAGGGGCAAGTATGCAATATCAGACATTTGTACTGTGGGGACTTACTGTAATAGCTAGTAAAAATCTTCTGTGATTTGTGATTCAAATTATATCAATATGACTCGCCAAATCTACCAACATCAGCTTAATTTCAGACGTCGGGCTCTATTGTAGATTAGTAAATAATTAGATGTTTACATGGCCCAGATTTTGTAGCTCTGTTAGCAAATGCATTGCTTGATCTTGATCTATTAAAGTCAACCAACTATACAGACATGTTCACTACACAAGACAGACACCTGAAAATGAGCAAAGAATCTCATCACTGTTTAATTTAGGGACAAAATGACAAAAGTTCTAGAACCGTTCATAGCCCTACACCCCACACATATAAAAACTACATGTCTGTATGTGTGTAGAGGTGCACATTTGTGTTTTGAATTCAGTGTTGGATTACCCAATAAGCAAAAAGACTTAGAGATAAATGTTCATAGCAGCTTTATTCATGATGGCCAAAAGCTGGAAAAAACCCAAATGTTTAGCAATAGATGAATTAATAAACAAATTGTGCTAATATCCAACATCCTTTATAATAAAAAAGAATGAACTACTGATGTACACAACATGAATGAAACTCAAGACATCCTCAGTAACAAAAAGGAATGAATTAGTGATGCACACAACATGAATGAATCTCGAGAACATTATGCTCAGTGATACAAACAGACACAAAAAAATCATATTGCATGATTCTATTTATATGAAGGAGCTCTGGTAGCATAGTGCCTAAGGCACTTGACTGCTAACCAGAAGGCTGGTGGCTCAAACCCACCAGCCACTCCTTGGAAGGAAGCTTGGGCATTCCTACTTCCGTAGTGATACTGCCTCAGAAACCCAAGGAGGGGTCGCTATGAGTTGGGGCCGACTCAATGGCAAATAACAGCAACAACATTTATATGAAATTCTAGACAAGATGAAAGTAATCTTTAAAGACAGAAAGATTTTGCTAAGGCCAAGGTTATGGGGAGATGAATGCTACAAAAAATCATGAGGAAACTTTTGGGGTAATGGAATTGTCCTCTACCTTGATTCTGGTGGTAGTTACATAGGCTTGTTGTCATTATTGGTCATCATCAAGTTGACCCTGACTCAAAATGACCCCAGCTGTGTGGAACAGAACTACTTCATAGGGTTTTCAGGGCTGTGATCTTTCAGAAGTAGGTCACCAGTACTTATTTCAGAGGTGCCTCTGGATGGATTTGAACCAATCTTTTGGTTAGTAGTCCAGTGCATAACAATTTGCATTACCCAGACACCTTACATGAACATAGATATTTGGAAAAACTTGTTTAAGAATAAACATTCATTGGAGACTTCCGGTCAGATGGAAGAATAGGCAGACAAGCTACACAGACCCTCTTTAACAAAGAAAAGAGAAACCAATTGACAGAGATACAGAAGACAATCCTGGAGCCCTGAGCTTTGAAATGAAGTATACAGAAGTGGATTAGGCACCAACTAGTGGAAAAACCTGAAGAAGAACTGAGTACGGAGATGATCAGAGCAGTGGACTGTCAGCTACTCTTGTGGAACCAACGGCCTGAATATTTCCAAGTGGTGTTGGGACCTGAGAATTGACCTAAAGATCAGTCCTGGTCACCAGGGGCTGCAGGGACAATTGCACTGGTGGCACTATGACTAGGAAGCAAAACAGCAAGGAGGGAGACAACTTGAACTGTGGACTTTCAGCTATCTGGAAGGCACAGCCATTTGATTGTTAATAAGCAGTGGTCATTTTGGATATTTAAAGTGACCAAAGTTGGGCAATCTACTTCCATAGTGATACCACCTCGGAAACCCAAGGAGGGGTTGCTATGAGTCAGGGCTGACTCCATGGCACATAACAACAACAAGAAGAACAAAGTGACCAAGGGTGCAGCCATTTTAAATATTTACAAGAGGTGGCCATTTTGGATTTTAAAGTGACAACATTCTCATTCGGGTTCCAGGGACCTAAGAATAGGCCCTCTTTGCCAAGGACAGCAGGGACATACAAGAGAGAGGCTGACAATGAGAAAGGAGACAGGTGGTGAGTGTATAAGTGCTGCCAACTAGTGAATAGAGGAGCACAGCACAGCACCCTGCATGCTTAGATTACACACAAAGAAAATGAAAATTGTAGGCAAGTCACTCCAACATACAATCACCAATTAAATATAAACACAAAAATGTCACAATGCCTTGGAGACAACAGAGCATCACAGTCCACACAAAGAAGCAAGATCAAGCAGGAGAAACAAGGGACCAAGATACAGGCCCAAAACATATCCCTGAGGAAGATGCAGCATTGGAACTCCCTGATAAGGAATTCAAAATAATTATATTTAGATACTTTCAACGAATTGAGAGACAGATCAAGGAAAACACTGACAAAATTGGGGAAAACACAGAGAAAATCCTAGAACAATTTCAAAATGTAATACAAGAACAAAATGACAAAATAAATGAAAAATTAGAAATGATACAAAATCTACACATAGAAATCCAGAAGATTAATACAAAATTTTCAAAAATAGATAACACATTGAATGGGCAAAGGAGTGGAACTGAATCAATGGAAGACAGAATTACTGAAATTGAAAGCAAATACCTCAACACTTCTTTGGAAATGGAACTATCAGAAAAAAGATCACAACAAAATGAAGAAAGCCTAAGGTTCATGTGGGATACCATCAAAAGGAATAATCTATGTGTCATTGGAATTTCAGAACAGGAAGAGAAAGATAAAATCACAGAATAAATTGTTGAAGATTTGTTGGAAGAGAATTTTCCTGGTATGATGAAAGATGAGAATGTGTCCATTCAAGAAGTCCAACAAATCCCAAACAGCAGAGACCCCAAAAGAAAATCACCAAACATATATCATCAGACTCACCAAAACCAGACAAAGAAAGAATCCTGAAAGCAGCATGGCAAAAACGATGCCTATGAGGGGCAACCAATATGACTAAGCTCAGATTTCTTGGCAGAAACCCTGCAGGCGAGATGAAATTGGGATGGTATATATAAATCCCCGAAAGAAAAAAATTTCCAACTAAGAATTATGTACCCAGCAAAATTGTCCCTCAAATATGATGGTGAAATTAGGACATCTCCAGATAAGAAGAAATTAAGAGAATCTGTTAAAACCAGACCAATTTTACAAGAGTTGCTAAAGGGAGTTGTTTGGATAGAGAACCAACAACAGCAAACAATAACTGACAATTAGCACACATGATGACATAACCCAGAAACCAACACAGTTATAGAAGTATCCAAAGTAAATAATCCTACAAAATTGTAAACAGGGAACCAGAGACATCAATTAACAAATGAGAACAACAACAAACCAAAAAGAGGGACAAAATTGTGAAGTTACAGAACTTCTAAATCATAGGGAAATCAAGACAACAATAAGATAAAACGGATTGTTCTAAACTTGGGAAGAAAATTATAAACCTCAGGGTAACCTCAAAGAAAAATGGTAAACTTTCATATCAAAATAAAAAAGAGGACCAGCACAAATATTTAGCAAACACTAAAACAATACCAACAAAGGAAGTGATAACATGATTCATAACCAAAATGAGCTCAGCCCAGAAAATTATATGGAACAAAGAACACCATAAAAAAGCACATGACAAAAATGACAGCAACAAATTCATACTTGTCGATAATTACATATCTGGCATTACTTATTTCTAAGATTTATAAAAACTCAAATGCCTCAACAGCAAAGGGATTAACAATCCAATTGAAAAATGGGCAGAAGACATGAATTGACATTTCACCAAGGAAGATATTCAGGTAGCCATCAAATATATGAAGAGATGCTCATGATCATTGGCCATCAAAGAGAAGTAAATCAAAACAACCATGAGATACCATCTTACCCCAGCAGTGATGGCAAGGTTCAATGAGACAGAAGATAACAAATGCTGGCAGGGATGTGGAGAGATTGGGACTCTAATACACTGCTGGTGGGACTATAAAGTGATACAACCACTGGGGAAAGCAGTATGGTAATTCCTTAGAAAGCTGAAATTGAAGATACCATTTGACCCAGCAATCCCATTACTAGGTATATGTCCTAGAGAGGTGAGAGCAAGGACAGGAACAGATATATGCACACCCATGTTCATCACAGCACTGTTTGCAGTGGTGGCAAGAGGGTGGAAGCAACCTACATGCTCATCAGCGGATGAGTGGATGACAAGCTGTGGTGCATACGCACAATGGAGTGCTATGAAGCACTGAGGAGTGATGTGGAGTTTGCAAAGCACCATATGATGTGGACGGACTTGAAGGACACTGTGCTGAGTGAAATAAGTCAATCACAGAAGGACAAATATAGTATTAGTTTGTTGTTGTGGAGGGTCAAGGAAAAGTTTATATATGGAGGGAAACTTTCTTTGTTGGTTGCCATGGGTGTGAAAGCAGGGGAGGGGAAGGAACACTGCAAACAAACAAACAAAAAAATGCATTGACCTATTTCACTTTAGTTTTTTCTACCCACACTGATTGATTATTATTAACTAATTAATTCATTAACTAATTCAATAGTCATATACTGTTATTGTATTTCATGACCGCTGAGTTGACTCCTATTCATGACAACCCCATGTGTGTCAGAGGAGAACTGTGCTCTAGAGGGTTTTCAGTGACTGATTTTTCAGAAGTAGATTGCCCAGCCTTTCTTCTGAGGCACCTCTGGGAGGACTTGAACCATCAACCTTTCAATTAGCAGCGAGCACATATACTAGTGTGTACTAGGTTCTAAACATTGGACTAGATTGCAAAAAATGACCAAACACTGACTCTTCCCTGAAAGTGTGCCCTATTGAGATAGAGGCAGATATTTACAGGGAAATTTTCAAGAAATACAATAACCACAAGGTTATTAATCTTTTGTTATGTACATCAGAATCATCCGGGGAATTGCTACAGATGCATTTCTTGCATAGCTGGTTTCAGAAGAGAGAAAGATGGACTTTTGTCAGGGATGGAAGTTAGAGACTTTAGAAAAGATTTATAAAGGCCAACAACAATAAAATACCAAACCAGTTGCTGTCGAGCTATTTCAACTCATGGAGATCTCATGTATGCCAGAGTAGAATTGTGCGCCACAGAACTTTCAATGGCTGATTTTTCAGAACTAGATCACCAGGCCTTTCTTCCAACGCACTCTGGGTAGACTCAAATCTCCAACCATTTGGTTAGCAGCCAAGCATGTTAAGTGTTTGAATTACCCAGGGACTCCAAAAGACACCAATAGATAGCAGAAAATTTAGACTTTATAAGTTAGGTATCTCTTGCTATCATTCTAAACTTGATCTTAGGAAGTCTATGGCCACAGTAAAATCAGAAAACAATATGAACATTCATGAAGCCTCTTAGAAAGGGGTTTAGACTGGTTAAACAAGAGCTTAAGAGGAAAGCACTGAGTCAAATTTAGTTTTATTGTAACTGTATCCTTTAATTGGACCACTTTTCTAAGGGCAAGAACAAATTTCACTTAGAGTGGATATTTTAGCTTGCAATACTTTAGCTTGGTGCTTCTCCTTTGTCTTACTCTCTTTGTCCCTGCAACCACAACATCTCCCAAAACTGACAACTCTACTCATCAAAGAGATCTTGTGATGGTAGCTTTTAGTCTTATAACATTTGGTTTCTATCCATTTTCTATGTGGTTTGGGACCTAATATTGTAAAGTCCTGAGTACTTAAGTAATAGCAAATGATGGTTACACTTAAAAAGACTTAGCAAGAGGTATGTGAAAGCTCAAGCACTGGGGAACAGAAGTTTCATGAGATCAGGTTCTTAAGCCAGATTTCTGGTACTGTACTTCCTGTTTATTCAGAAACTATTGGGAAAAATCTTCATTCTTGTGGTAACAGTACTTGAGATTCCAATTGTTAACTAAAGACCAGAAACTGTGACACAATCTGAGCTCAGATGGGATTTTGGGAGAAAGCTTCTTTTTATTCCTTTCCTTCATTTAAATGTTTCTATTTTAGAAATGTTAAAAAATTTATGAGACTCATTGCAATCATTCTAAGTTACTTTACATGGCTGTAATACATACAAAAATTAGACTCTACTTAAGGAAATAACACAAGTATTCATGTTGAAAATAGTAAACTGTGTGATAAGTGAAGATAAGTGACACAAAATAAGTGCAATTGTTAGAGGACAGAGGATCACTCCTGAGTGAGGTAAACTCTAGTGCTTAAATATGTCTTAGAAATACCCATGTTTTACAGTGAAAACTTTCAGTTGGGTGGGGGATAAAAAGGGAAACCACAGAGATAAAGAAACCACATAAATAAAACCATGCAGAGCAAAAAGCCCAGTGCATATACACGAAAATTGTGAATAGGACAGAGGAGCCATTACATTGGTTTTGTGTTAGATATTTGTGAAAATTAAAAGAAGTTGGAGATGAGAGAGTTGAAAAACAACTTCTTGAATTTGATTGATTTGGTCACTCATAAAAGGCATTACAGTGTAGTGGTTAAGAGCTGTGGCATTGCCCTCCACACTCTGGGTTTGAGTTTTGTTCTTGCTTCTTAAGATTGGGCAACCTACTACCATGTATATATCACCTTGGAAATCCAAAGAGGGATCGCTATGAGTCAGATCAGACTCGACAGCAGTGAGTTTGGTTTTTTGGGATTTTTTCTCACAAGGTATGTTATTTTGAGTGTGTTGCTTAACTTTATGATCCTCAATGCTCTTCCCTGTGAAATGATGATAGTAGCAACTTCATATAATTCTTGTGAGGATTGATTGAGTTTATTTGTGTAAATGCTTAGAACGGTGCCTAGCACATAGAAAGCACTTCATAATTGCTGCCTATTATTGTAGAATAGTAAATTAATATAATCAAGTGAAGTAATATAAACCAAGATTCAGGAGAGTGTCAAGTTCATTGGATAAGGATGTCTCTGGAAGAAATGAGACTAATAAAGAGAATACTACTAATATCTTAAGTATGTGATGACTAAGAACCAAACTAAGGTAGTGGCAGTGGGAAAGAACAGAAAGGGAAAAATACTAGAAATATTCAAAACTTAAATTTGTCAGGACTTGAGGATTGATTATCAATGACAGAAATGAAAAAGGATAAAAAAGATAGTGGATTGGACTAATGGACCATGTGAACCCCAGCCTCCATGAGCCTGAGACCAGAACAACTAGATGGTACCCACTGCTGACCATTCTGAAATGGATCACAATAGGAAGTCCCCATTAGAGGGGAGAAAAATATGGAACAAACTCCAAATCATAAAAAAATTCAGGCTTAGTGGTTTGATAAAGACTGGTGGGACTCCCAAGATATGGCCCTTAGACACCCTTCAAGCTGGGAACTGAACTCAACCCTCATTCACGGCTTAGCTTTCAGCCAAACGACATACAGGCCTATAAGATGGACAAAAATACCAGGAAGACATAAATTCATTAGAACAATCAACCAATTGGGATCAAAAGGACAGTATTTATCAAAAGAATAAAGCTAAGAAGGCAGGAAGGGATAATAAAGGACAAAGGGAAATGGTGTACGCAGGTGGGAAGAGGAAAGAGTGCTGTTACATTGTGGGGATTGCAATGCATATCATAAAACAAAACGTGCATTAGTTGTTCAATGGAAAACCAATTTGCTCTATAAACACTCACCCAAATCAGAATGGGAGGGAGAAAAAAAAAGGAATAAGTCAAGAATGGTCCAAGATTTCATGTCAGTGTGACTGAAGAAATACATCTTCTTTTACAAAAATCAAAAATAAATCTGGAGAGTGAGACACTTTGAATGAAAAGATCATAAGATCAGTGCTAAGTATATTGAGTGTGAGTTGTTTATAAGACATTTAGAGGAAAATGTCTGCCAGATCCCTGACAGTGTAGAACTAGAGCTTATGAAAGAGAGAACTAGAAAGACATGTGAATCATCCTCTCAAAGGTAATAGAATAGAATACAATAGCTAGGGTTACATAAGAGAATTGGGGTATGATTTTGAAGAACACCAATGTTTGGAGCAGGAAAGATAAAGAAAAATAAACATTTACAGAAAAGGAACAATCTGAAAAGCAAAAAGAAAATATTTTTCCAGAAGGCAAGGAATATGTTTGCAAGAAGTACACATTAGTGGTGAACAAATAAATGCTAAGGAAAGAGAAGAAGATAATTATTAAGAAAAGTTTGTTATATTTATCCTTGGAAAGTCTTTGTGATTCTCAGTAACAGATCAAAAGAAAGAGAAAGACAAGAACAAAAGGAATAAATCCTGATGAGTAAAGGCATCAAATGTAGACCATGTCTTGAGATATATAATAGTTGACCAAAAAAGAGATTAGACAATAGTCCCAAATAAGCAGAGGCCAACAGTTAATTACTTTTGGTAGATATTTTGTTAATTGTTTGCTTTATGTTGTTGTTAAGTGCCGTTGAGTCAGATCCGGCTCATAGTGACCCCTCCTTGGGTTTCCAAGGCAGTATCACGACAGAAGTAGATTTCCCAACTTTCCTTCCGAGGAGTGGCTGGTGGATTTGAACCGCCAACCTTCTGCTTAGCAGTCAGGTGCCTGAGGTACTATGCTACCAGAGCTCTTTGTTTGCTTTAAGTCAAGAGTAAAGGGATGATATGTTAAGGTACCACCAATGAGAAAAGAAACTTGACCAAACAGAATAGATGTGGGCTGGTGTTCCAGTCTTTAAATCAGGGCTTAAACTAAAAAAATTAGAAACCAAAAAAACTCAAAACCAAAATCTTTTGTTTCTTTGTTTTTTTAGTTTAAGTCCTGATTTAAAGACTCATAGACCTGAGCGTGTCTATAGAAAAAATTGGGTGAGCCAGTAAAGAGAGAGATTCTAATACAAGCAATAAAGGAGATAGTTGATTGAACAATATTCTGAAAGATGTTTAAAAAAAATAGTGGTATTGAGAGCATATGTGATAATTTCGACATAGAGAAAGAGATACACATTTCCCCTAAGATGGAAGAAAAAAGAAGTGAAGACACAGAGGAAGGAGTTGTAATAGAGATATCTGAGGAAGAGGGGAGAAAAACTTTAGGAGCTCATGTTGGATAGCACATAAAAGAAGCAAGGGTCATCTGCTTAGTCAGGCAGCTGGGATGAGATTAGCATTTGAAAAGTATAGAAAATCTAAAACAGCCATTATGAGGACTGCAATAAGAGTTTAACAAGGAATGAATAAATAAAAGGATTGACAAGAAGCATTAAGAACCCAAATGAGGTTAGATAGCATGAATTTGCAGTGAACTCAGTCTGCACAGTTTCATGACTTTCTGTAACACCAAGCAGGTTACATCATCTTACTGCCTCATCAATTGTTCCTCAATGCATATTTCCTTTTCAATTATTTTTTTCCAATTCACTTTTAAATGAATCCAGAAATGAGTTAAAATTACACAATGTTTTATGAAAATCTATATAGCATAATACAAAAAAGATAAAACTATATATAGATTTTAACCTTCATTATGTGTTACTAAATTATCACATATATATTCTTCTCTATCCAAACAAGATTAATAATTTGCTTATATAATTACAACTGTAAATCGAATAATACAATATAGTTACTTAATTTAATTGGTGGTCATAATTTTCCAGGGGTTGAAAACTAAGGCTTGCAAACTTAATTCAGCCCACCACCTGTTTTGCATAACTTATGAGTTAAGAATTATTTTTACAGTTTTAAATAGTTGGAAAAAAATCAAACTAATATTTCATTACATGTGAAAATTACATGAAATTCAAATTTCAGTGTCCATAAATAATTTTATTAGAGTTCAGTCATGCTCATTATTTTCATTTTGTCTATGGCTGCTTTACACTACAAAAGTAGCATTGAAAAGTTACGACAAAAACCATATGGCCCATAAATCTGAGAGTATTTACAATCTGACATTTTGCATAAAAAATTAGCCAACCATGTTCAGTTCATCTGCTTAACCAATATTCATGAGCACCTCCTGGGCATTGAGTACTGGGCTAAATATTTTTGAAAATAGAAAGATTAAAAAGGACCTAGTTCATATACTCAAGGAGATTGCAATTTCTTAACAGTGATAACTCATACCACTTTAATGATGTTTTGAGGACATCAAATTTCTGATTCATGCATCATGGCAATTGATTCTTACAACATTACATACCTACTTAGGTATTTTCCAGAAGAGAAAACTGAAATTCCAAAACTTTAACTGTTTGATTACAGTTTATCTAAATGGAATGGCAATTACAAATTTTGTAAGTAATAAAAAGGATGCTAGAACCCTGGTCTTTTGATGCTAGTCCATTTTACCACATCACATCCCACATATCAGTGACATAGAGATAATCTACTTAAATTATAGGTTCTATGTGAGAATTAAATAAGATAATATAAATACAAATAAGTAAACTTTTAAAACTTTCAAAACAATGCAGATACTAGAAATTATTACTAGTACAAGTAATGGAGAAGAATGACATATAAACAATTAACAAAAGGTAGAATGTGAAAAGTGTTATGAGAAGGGTACAGATAAAATTGCTATGGTGCTTCATTTCAGGAAAGATTGCATTTCAGTGAGGGTATCAAGGAAGAATTATGAAGAGTACAGCGTTTGTGTTCAACCAAGAAGGATGGCTGATCAAGATGTCAGTAAGTGATAAAGGAAATTATAAATATTTTTTATGATTATATTTAGCAAAGTTTTGCAGTTATTCATTCATTGATGTCATTCTACCTCCAACTGTTTGGTTCTAATTTATCATATCAAAATCATATCAAAACTGAAATACAGTATCCACCATAGAATGGCTCACAGCATCTCAAAAGCAACACTTTATTTTTATTTTTATCTTTTTTTACAACAACACTTTAGTACTGAGACGCCAGACTAAACAGTTGGTCACCTCATGCCCTGATACCAAGGGGACAGGGGGACACCAAAGTTCCCTTTCCTGGAAGCCAGAACACAGCTTGAGTGTCTTTCTTCTAATAGCTGCTCAGGCAACCACACATTAGTTAAAAGCTATTTGACAGCTCTGGACATTTCAGAAACTAAGCAATAAGGAGTTGGTTGAAGGAAAATGCACAATATTGAGCTCCATTTCTTCTGGGAATGTACCAATTTGGTTTAATTTGGTCTATTTCTAGAAAGTAAAATCATTTCCAACTGAATGTATGCACTGTTCACTAGAAATGAAATTTATAATTACTCAGAATTTAAATACTCTGAAGCAGATTCTGACAGCAATTTCATGTACAGTTATGCTTTGAATCTATTACATGATTATAATTACTCAATTTCCGAGGGTAAATTTAGGGAATAGATTATCACTATTCTCTTGAACTTGTCACTCTATGTGATGTCTTCATCAGTGTTTCTAATGCCAATCAGGATTTTTTACTCTTTCTGATGTGGGTCCTGCTAAAGGACCACATCCTGCTCCTTTTCTAATTCATTCTGATTAAACACAGTAGGAAAGAGTTCTATATATTTAGAGGAGTAACTCATAAATCCTAACAAAATATAAAGAAGTAAGAATGGCACGGTGAACAAAAATCTTAATAAGTTCAAATATCCCATGAACTCTTTTTCCTAAACACATGTAGAAGGTAATCTCCACTTATCCCATTTATTGAGACAGATTTTAGCTTCTTTCAGTAAAATCAAATATTTAATAAAAGAGTATAATGTTCAAATCAATATAAGAATATCCCTGTGTTATCAATTTACAAAATTGTTTGAGATACTTAGTATAGAGTATTGGAGGGTTACTTTACTTAAAAGGACCACTTGTGATGCAAATGGTTAAATATTCTACTGCTAACCAAAAGGTTAGTTCTTGTAACTGATTTAGTTGCTCCATAAAAAAAGACTTGGCAATCTGCTTCTTAAAGATTACAGCCAAGAAAACCCTATGAAGTAGTGCTGTCATCTGGGGTCACTTAGAGTCAAAATTGACTTAACAGCACCTGAAAACAACAATACTTTGCTTAAGAAAATTTCAACATCACATTGTCTTGCACACACCTCATGTGCAATAAACATTTTAAATGAGGGAGTAAAGACATGATTGTCACTGTATAAAACCTATGCTTTCATAGATGATAAAGGTAAGTCTGGTTTTTGTTAAAAAAACAAGTTACATACTATTTTGACTATGTTACCAACAATAGTAAAAATTTGTTAAGTATTGTAGCAATTATTCAATAATGTGAAATTCCCAGTACATAAGCATTTAATCCACCACTCATCTATCAGTTGGTAATGTGGTGGCTTGCATGTAATGTGGTGGTCTGCATGTTGTGGTGAGGCTGAAGGCTATACCATGGGTGACCCTGCTGGTATATTTCAAATACCAGTAGGGTCAGCCAAGCTGGACAGGTTTCAATGGAGATTCCAGACTAAGACAGACCAGAAAGAAAGATGGGGCCAAATACTTCTGAAAAAATTGGCCACTAAAACCTTATGAATAGCAATGAAACCCTGTCTCCTATATTACTGGAAATTTTCATATATTGTCTGTGAAGAATTTTCTGATATAACGCCAGAAGATAAGACCTTCAGGTTGGAAGGAACTCAAAATATGACTGGGGAAGTGCTGCCTCCTCAAGTTAGAGTTGATCTTAATGAGGTGGGTGGAATAAAGCTTTCAAGACCTTCATTTGCTGATGGGGCATGACTCAAAATAGGAAGAAACAGCTACAAATATTTGCTAATAATCAGAACATGGAATATATGAAGTATGAATCTAGGAAAATTGGAAGTTGTCAAAAGTGAAATTTGATATCCCAGGCATTAGTGAGCTGAAATGGACTGGTATTGAACATTTTGAATCAAACAAACATATGGTCACCTATACTGGGAATGACAAGTTGAAGAGGAATGGTGTCACATTCATTGTCAAAAAGAACATTTCAAGATCTATCTTGAAATACAATGCTGTCACTGACAGGATTATACACAAACATCTACCAGGAAGACCAGTTAATACTACTGTTATTTAAATTTGGGAGCTCTGGTAGCATAGTGCCTAAAGGTAGTTGACTGCTAATCAGACTGCAGGCAGTTCAAACCCACCAGTCACTCCTCAGAAGGAAGGTTGGGCAATCTACTTCCATAGTGATACTGCCTTTGAATCCCATGCTATGAGTTGGGTCCAACTTGACACAACATGAAAGCACATAGCAACAACAACAACATTATTTAAATTTATTCAGTAAACCCTAAAAACAAAGATGAAGAAACTGAAGATTTTTACCAACTTCTGCAGTCTGAAAGTGACCAAATATGCTATCAAGATGTATTGATAATCATTGCCTGTTGGAATGTGAAGGTTGGAAAGAAAGAAGAATCGGTTGTTGGAAAATATGGCCTTGGTGATACATATGACACCAAAGATCACATGATAGAATTTTGCAAGACCAACAATTTATTTATTGCAAATACCTTTTATAACCATATAGATGTGGACCTCTATTTGATTCTATAGCAAACACAGAGTCAAAGAGGCTACATCCATGGAAAGGGGCAATGGAGAACCTCAATCTCATCAGTCAAAACAAGGCCAGAAGCTGACTGTGGAAAAGACCATCAACTACTCACATGAAAGTCCAAGTTGAAGCTAAAGAAAATTAAAACAAGTCCATAAGAACCAAAATATGACCTTGAGTTATCCCACCTTTATTTAGAGACCATCTGAAGAATAGATTTGAAACATTGAACACCAATGACCAAAGACCAGGTGAGTAGTGGAATGACACCCAGAACATCATACATGAAGAACTCAGTAAAGGATCAAAATTGGAGATCCTGGATAGAGTGGGATGGAAAATGTGGAACAAAATTAAAAAACACAATAATGACCAGAATTACTGGTTGTATGCAGTCTGGTGGGGCCCCCAAGACTATGGCCCTGGAATATCCTTTGGGCCTGGGATAAGACTCATTCCCAAAGACTGGCTTTCAGCCCAACAGTAGGAAGATGTACATGCAGAACACAGGGTGATGCACCCACCTACTTTATGGAGATACACCCCCTGGAGCTATTGGTCTTGGGACACGAGAGGGGCAAAATTCATGTGGAAGGATAGCTGGACAGACAGAAGGGGGAGGAAGGACATAGGGAGGGGGGGTCACAGGAAAGGGAGGGGAGGAGAGCGGGTTATGGCTGGGGATGGCAATCGGGGCATGAAATCTAATGTACACAAACTGTTGAATGTATAACAAGTTTTGCTCCATAAATTTGCACACAAAGCACAATATGAAAAAACAAAAAGTGAGAGGAGGGAGAAGAAAAGACCGAGGTAGATGTCAGAAAGAGACTCTGAAACTTGCTCTTGAACATCAAATAGTGAAGGCAAATGGAAGAAATAATGAAACAAAAGAGCTGAACAGAAGATTTCAAAGGGCAGTTTAAAAAGACAAAGTAAAGTATTATAATGAAACGTGCAAAGACCTGGAATTATAAAAGCAAACAGGGAAAACACATTCTGCATTTTTCAGGTGGAAAGAACTGAAGAAAGTATTCAAGCCTTGAATTTCCATACTGAGGATTCTATGGGCAAAATATTGAACGATGCAGAAAACACCTAAAGAAGATGGAAGGAATACACAGAGTCACTTACCAAAAAAATTGGTTCATGTTCAACCATTTCAGGATCAAGAACCAATGGTATTTGTGTTAGGATGGGTTCTTCAGAGATACAAAACCAGTAAAGCTTAGAGAGAAAGAGAGAGAAATTTTTCTTAGGAAAATATCTCACAGTTATAGAAGCTAACAAGTCCCAAGTTCCTGGATCAAGCATCAGACTGGAGGCTTTTCCCAATTCAGGCAGCTGCAAGGGCTGACGAGCTCAAGGTTGGCAGGTGGTACACTAGCTGTTACTCTGGTGGATGACGGATCCAAGATCACCAGGCAGAATGGTGGATTGTTTGCTCACAACAGTTGTAGGGAGCACAACAGGATCCAGATCCACAAAAGGTTCTCTCATTGTCCCAGGATGTTCATTTATATATTGAAAGCAGGCCACACCCCTAGGGAAACTCCCTTTCAATGGATTGCCTGCTCAAAGCATACACATCCAATCTCATCATGGGAATAACCACATCACAACTGCTTAAACCACTCAGAATCATGGTCCAGCCAAATCTACACACAACCCCAGCTATCACTGTATTGAAGGAAGAAGTCTAAGTTGCATTGAAGGAATTGGCAATAAACAAGCCCAGGAATTGACAGAATACCCATTGAGATGTTTCAACAAATGAATGCAGCATTCATGGCACTAACTCATTTATGCCCAGAGATTTGGGGAAAAGCTACCTGAACAACCAACGTGAAGACATCCATATTTGTGCCCACTCCAAAGAAAGGTGATCCAACAGAATGTGGAAAGTGTTGAACAATATCATTAATATCACATGAAAGTAAATTTTGCTGGAGAAAATTTAAAAACTTGCAATGAACAATATATCTGGCAAGGGACTTATTTCTAAAATTGATAGAAAATTCCAACACCTCAACAACAAAAAGACAAACAATCCAATTAAAAAACGAACAGAAAACATGAATAAACACTTCACCAAAGAGGATCCAGGCAGCCAACAAACACAGGAAGAAATGTTCACAGTCATTAGCCATCAGAGAGATGCAAATCAAAACAATAATGAGATACTAATATCATTATATCCCTGGCACTAATAGCAAACTTCAACAACACAGAAAATAACAAATGCTGGCAAGGATGTAGAGAGATTGGAACTTTCATACACTGCTGGTGAGACAATGGTACAACCACTGAGGAAAGCAGTATAGCAATTCCTTAAAATGTTGGAATTAGAAATACCTTTTGATCCAGCAATCCCATTACTAGATATATATCCTAAAAAAGTGAGAGCCAGGACAAGAACAGACATATGCACACCCATGTTTATCACAGCACTATATACAATAGCAAAAAGATGGAAACAACCTAGGTGCTCATCAACAGGAGAATGCATAACCAAACTGTGGTACATACACAACACTAAAGAGTACTATGCAACACTAAAGAATAATGTAGAATCTATGAAACACCATATAACATGGATGAACTTGGAGGATATAATGGTGAGTGAAGTAAGTCAATCACAGAAGAACAAATACTATATTAATTCCTTATTGTAAAAAGTCAAGGGAAGCTTTATATGTGGAAGGAAACTTTCTTTTTTGGTTACCAGGGGTGGAAGCCGAGGGGAGGAAACACTGCAAAAATAAAAATTCTAAAACATTTTTAAAAAACTGTTGTAATAGTTCAACTACAGCCAACTGCTAGAAGTTCAAGCCGATTAAGAAGAGGACATTAAATGAGGGATATCATTGCTGATGTCAGATGGGTCTTGGCTGAAAGCAAAGAATACCAGAAAGATGTTTACTTTTGTTTTATTGACTTTGCAAAAGCATACGACTGTGTGGATCATAAAAAATTGTGAGTAACATTGCAAAGAGTGGGGATTCTAGAACACTTGATCGTGCCCATGAGGAACCTGTACATATATCAACAGGCTGTCATTCAAACAGAACAAAGGGACACTTCCTGGTTTCAAATCAGGAAGTGTGTCAGGGCTGTATATTTCAACATACTCATTCAATTTGTTTCCTGAGCAAATAATTCAAGGAGCTGAACTGTATGAAGAAGAATGCAGAATCCAGATTGGAGGAAGACTCTTTAACAACCAGTGATATGCAGATGACACAACTTTGCTTGTTGAAAGTGAAGATGACTTGAAGCACTTACTGATGAAGATTAAAGACCACCACCTGCATTATGGATTATACCTTAATACAAAGAAAACAAAAATCCTCACAACTAGACCAATAAGCAACATCAGGATAAAGAGAGAAAAGATGGAAGTTGTCAAGGTTTTCATTTTACTTGAGTCCACAAGCAACACTCACGAAAGCAGCAGTCAAGAAATCAGAAGTCATATCGCATTGGGCAAACCTGCTACAAAAGACCTGTTTAAAGTTTTCAAGAGGAAAAAATGTCACTTTGAAGATAAAGATGCACCTAACCCAAACCATGGTATTATCAATCACTTCTTATGCATGTGAAACCTAGACAATGAATTGTTGTTGTTGTTGTTGTTGTTGTTATGTGCCGTCGAGTCGGCCCTGACTCATAGCAACCCCTCCTTGGGTTTCCGAGGCAGTATCACTAAGGAAGTAGATTGCCCAACCTTCCTTCCAAGAAGTGGCTGGTGGGTTTGAACCGACAGCCTTCTGGTTAGCAGTCAAGTGCCTTAGGCACTATGCTACCAGAGCTCAGCCCAAAAAAGAGTTGATGCCATTGAATCATAGTGTTGACAAAGAATACTGAAACTACCATGGACTGCCAGAAGAATGAACAAATTGGTCTTGAAAGAAGTGCAGCTGGAATTTCCCCTTAGAAGTAAGATTGGTCAGACTTCATCTCACCTACTTTGGTCATGTTATCAGAAGGGACCAATCCTTGAAGAAAGATATCATTGTTGGTAAAGCGAAAAAAGGAAAAATCTTCAACAAGGTGGTTTCTGAGGTACTTCTGGGTGGGTTTAAACCACCGACTTTTGGTTACTGGTCAAGCACTTCACCATTTGCACCACTCAGGAGTCTTGTAAAGAAAAAATAACCCCTGAATTATAGTTTAGCAATATTTTCATTCCATCACCCATCTGTCAGTTTGCCAAATTGTGGTGGCATGTTTGTTGCTATGATGCTGGAAGCAATACCACTGGCATTTCAAATACCAGCAGGATCACTTATGGTAGACAGCTTTCAGTAGAGATTTCAGACTAAGGCACACTAGGAAGAAAGGCCTGAAGTTCTATTTCCAAAAATTAGCCAAGGAAAACCCTAAAGATCATAACAGACTATTTCCAATATATTGCTGAAGGTGAGTCCAAAAGGTTGGAAGGCAAGAGTAGTCTCAAGTGTGCCAGCAGTGATCATGGGGATGGAGTGGGCACAAGTAGTGCTTTGTTCTGTTGTACATGGGGTGGCCATGAATCAGAGACAACTTAATGGTAACTAGCAAAAATAAATATTTTCATTAAATTGTGGAATCACTTTTTCATATCATAATTAGGCTTTCAAGTCTACAATTACAAATGAAAGAAAGAAAAGCACACCAAAGGATTCCCCAAAATGTAAAACTCCAAGGATCAACCTAGAATGTAGATGCAGACTTCTTCAGAACACTGCTTTCCCTGGCTGCCCTTCATGTAAACTCCATAAAGAGTACTTGACAGCAAAATTTTTCTCAATATGGCAATAGAGCACATACCATAGTTAAAACAAAATATTTCTATAAAATATTTTGTAATGAACACACTGTTTTGGTATCAGGATAATAGTCTCATGCCCATATGTTTTTGTTCATTGCCAAACAAAGCATTTGTCTGCTATCAGAGATGTATGAATAAAATGCTATATATTATGTGTATAGCAAGAATCATGAGGCTGGCAGCGGACCGGGCAGTGTTTTGTTCTGCTGTTCATAGGGTCACTGTGAGTAAGAGATGACTTGATGGCACCTAACAACAACAACATGTGTAGCATATACAAATTTTAATTGTACAACTTCTGTGAAAATGTTTTAACTTAATTTATTAGTAAAACTTTCCATCCTTCAAAATTAAAACACACATTTCCTCTGAAAAAAAAAAAAAAAAAAAAAAATTCCCGCACTAGAAATAAAGAGACGCCTACATTATTTGGGAGAAAGCTTGCTAAAACTAAAAGAAAACTCCAGCAGAGACTGGAAGCCAGACAGATTTGCAATTCTAACTAAAAATGCTTTTGAGGTTCACACATCTGGAATGAATTCCAGGTGATTCCCATGCAGAGTGGAAATTTACAATATCAAACGTAAACCACACACAAAAGTTAGTTGTTGTGAACAGTTTAAATTTGAAGTAGTGCAGAATGCATCCTTGAAACTGAGTTGTAGATGCCTTCCAAACCAGCAAATCAAAGCAAATCTACAGGCACAGCAATATATATCTAGCAAAACCCTATCATCCTTCCTGAATTTTCTTTCTATATTAGGTAATTTGGCAAAATAATCATCATGTGCTAAAAGTTTTATTGGAAATGTATTTTCATAATTCCATTACACTAGCAGCAAAAACATCTCTACTATATCCCACTTATATTCTTTTTTTTTCAAATGCCCCAGAAATTTTCCAGTCCCTGTGACATTCTTGCTCCCATTTATAGATTACATACATATTCCCTATTCCTCTTCCTTCATTCTAAATCGCAGTTAATGACAACAACCCCATGATCTCTGCCATCAGATTAGCAATCTCTTTTTTTTTTTTTTTACCTTCTTCATTCCTTTCATTTTAACTGGTCACCAAGTACTGGTATGTGGAGGCAATATGGCTATAATCATTATCATACTACTGATCAAGCAGATTGCTTGATTTGCCTGCCCAGACTAATGAGGTTGGTAGTATCTGATTACCCAATAAACAAAGTAAGCACAATTGTTTTTCACCACATCATGTGGTAAAACTGTTCAGTACAGATCAGTAAGTATGCACAGGTAAGCCCCTGCTTATCTTGCTTATTGGGTAATCTGCTCCTGGGTTGAAGTCTCCTTCTCCTACATAGTTCCATGTCTTATTTTTGTTTTTTGTTGTTGTTGTTTTGTTTTTTCCCAACACCACATATTGAAAGAGATGACTTTCCCAAATAGATATAAACAAACAAACAAACCAAAAAAAAAAAAAAAAAGTTTCTGTCAAGTCAATGCTGACCCAGGTGACCCTATGTGTTATAGAGTAGAACTACTCCTTAGGATTTTCATAAGCCATAAACTTCATGGAAGCAGAACATCAGTCCTCTCTTCTGTGGTGCTGCTGGATGGGTTTTAACCACTCACCTTTAGTTGTTGAGCACAAACTCTTTGTACAACCCAGGAACCCTAGATAAAATACAAGACCTTTCAGAATTCTGAGGTCACCTTTGCCTTCAGCATGTAAATAGAATGGCTTTACCCACTATTTCATGTATTTCTAGGCCATTTTGATTATAAGAAAAAAAAAACTCTCAACTGTCCCTACAAGATAGTAAACTTCTACTGGCTGCTGTTTACCTCCCCTAACCAATGTTGCTGATGACAAAGAAATAAGGAAAGTGCATTGATCTGAAGAAGTAAAGTAACATCCTCTAGGCAGAATGGGGCAATTGTGCATCTGATGGGGAAGGAGGTAGACATCCGCTGGAGCTGAGGCATAAACATAGTGCTAAGATAAGTTTAGGGAAATTTCTCTGGTTCTGCTTTCCTCACCACCACATTACCTCAACGAAGCAGAAAAACCACAGGAGCCCAACACCACAGGGGCAAGAGGGTAACATTAAAAAGCCTCTGAAAACAGATGACAGGAACAAAAGTTGCAGAACTGAAAGTCCTAGAAAGTTTTCTTCTCTGCCTCTCCCACTCAATATTCTAAGGACCAGTGATACATATCACAAGAAGAAATTCTACAGAGATCAGTATCCCAAGGCAACTGCAGAAATAAATCAGATTGCGCACAAAGGAAAAGGAATCAGCTTGACATCAAATTTTCACCAGCTACATTGTAGAAATGATGATAATGGAGTAATTTTCTCAAAGTGCTGAAAGAAAATAATTTTGAACCTAAAATTATATAATTAGCCAAACTGTCTAATCACAATGTATATATTCTCATGCTTAAAGGCCTAAAGAGATTTATTACACAGTCTTCTGAAAGTTCTCTTGAAGTGCTCCAAAAGGAAGAGAGATAAATCATGAAAGCTGTCACAAGAGATGAGGAAAATAGATGACAAAATAATTTAGTAAAGTTTAGAGAAGTTTTTTTCTAAATTACAGAACATATATTTAAAACAATTTAGAACCAAAATTTTATCATCTTGGATTTGGCATTTGATTCCTACATATGATGTCTAAAAGCCTAAGCAACAACAACAACAAAAAAAAAAAATAGTTAAAAGTGCACTTTATCAAAATTAAACACACATACACTTTTGTTTTTCACAGAACATTATTCATAAAGTTAAAAGACAACCCTCAGAAAGGGAGAAAATATTTGCAGATCATATATCTGATCACATATCCAGAATACATAAAGAATTTTATGACTCAATGACAGAAAAAAAATAGCAAATTAAATTAAAATGTGCAAAGGACCTACATAGACATTTCTTGAAGGAAGATACATAAATGCCAACGAGCACACGAAAATATGCTTAACATCATTAGTCCTTAAGAAAATACTTCTTTATACCCCATAAGATGGCTATAATAAATAATAATGGAAAATAGCAAGCATTGATAAGAATGTAAAATTGCTTGTGGGACTGTAAAATGGCTCAGCCTTTGCGCAATAGTTTAGTGGTTTCTCCAAAAGTTAAGCATAGACTTCCAGCAAGATGGCAGAATAGGTAGAAAGTTACACAGACCCTCAGCAATGAAGCAATGAGAAACCAATTGAAATTGATACAGAAGATAACCTGGTAACCCTGAACATTGAAGGGAAGGATAAAAACATGGGTTAAATATCATCTAGAAGAAGAACCTGCATGAAAACAGTGAGTAAGGTGACAAACAGAGCTGCACACTTCAAGCTGTCCTGAGGGTGTAGCCATTTAAAATATTTGCAAAGCAGCATCCCAGTAGCAATCTAAGAATCAGTTCAGCTCACCAAGGACTACATGGACAAGGACTGCATTGGTGCCTAACAACTAGAAAGGAAAACAGCAAAGAAAGAGTGAAACAGAGTTGGGAACTGCCAGTTGTCCTGAAGACTCAACCATTTTTTAATATTTGCAAGTGGCAAGGCCATTTTGAATATATGTAAGTGGTGTTCTGACCTTGATAGTGGCCTAAGAATAGGCTCTGCTTGCTGAGGACAGCACAGGCAACCACACTGGAGGCTGATGATTAGAAAGTTTCAATGTTCTCCTTGCTACTCTAATACCCCAAACTCTCCTGGTAAACAGAGGTGTGGCCATTCCCCACCTCCACCCACCATTTTAACCATCAGGAATTCCATCTTGGTCTATGCCAACAGAGCCTGGGTGTCCTGCCCCACCCACCACAGTTTTGGTTTTGGTTGTTTTTAAATTACTCTTTTTATCTTCCTCCTTTCTCCCTTTTTAAATTTATTTTTTCATTATCTTTCCTTTCCCTGATTCTTGATTTTGTTTATTTTCACCTCTTTCCCAAGTTCCCTTCTTTTTTCTTTCTTTTCTTCTTTTGGTTCTTTCCATCCCTATTTTTCTTTTGGGAGTTTTCCCATGTTTTTCCTTACTATTCTTTTACTATTGCTCTTTGCTCTCATTTCTCTTGACCAGATATTGTGGGAGGTTTTTCTTTCTTTTTTCTCATTATCTTCCTTTGTCATTTTAAATATATTTTTTAAATTTTTCTTATCATTTATTACCTTTCCATTTTTTCTCTTTTGTGATTATTTCTGTTTGTTTATGCAGTTTGAGTTTTTATTCTCTTGTGTTTATTTATTTGTGGTACTAATTTTACTTTATTTTATTTATTTTGTCTCACTGAATGGAAGGCAGCAAGCAATCCAACACAACCTAACCATACCTGCACCTCCAGCAGCGCCCCTACACTAAGTGAGTGCCAACACTTGCTTTGGCACCAACTTACTAACAATAGACAGCAGCCAATACCAGCTCACCTCACACACAACTGCTCTTTACAAACAACTAACAGAGACTTGTGCACATGCTCTCATTCTCTATCACACCCACAAGGAGACAAGTGGTTAGTGTATAAATGCTTACAACTAGTAAATATAGGAGCACAGTAGCCTGCTTACAGAGATATATCAAACCAAAATAAAAGGAAGAAAAATCTTGGGTGAATCATGTCAGCAGATAACCACATGTATGAATATATGAATATTTGAACACATATTCAACATAAATAAAATATTATCACATTGTTTCGGAGCCAACTGACTATCCAAGTCCAAAAAAAAGAAGCAAATAAAGTAGTACAAACAAGGAACCAGAATACAAATGCAGAAAACATCCCTCATGAAGAAGCAGCATTGGAACTCTTTGATAAAGAATTCAAAAGAATTATATTTAGGTATCTTCAACTCACTGAAAGACAGATCAAGGAAAATGCTGACAAGATCAAGGAAAACACTGACAAAATTAAGGAAAACACAGGAAAAATTCTAGAACAATTTACTAAAACAATACAAGAACAAATTGACAAAATAAACAACAAAAAAAAGAAATAATACAAAAATAACAAATAGAAATCCAGAAGTTAAATACTAAGATTTCAGAAATAGATAACACATTGAATGGGCAAAGGAGTAGAATCAAATCAATGGAAGACAGAATTAATAAGACTGAAGACAAATACCTCAATGCTACTTTGTTAAAAGAGCAATCATAAAATAATCAAAACAAAATTAAGAAATTTTAAGATTCATGTGGGATATCATCAAGAGGAATAACCTACACATAATCAGAATTGCAAAACAGGAAGAGACAAATAAAATCACAGAGAAAATTGCCAAAAATTTGTTGGAAGAGAATTTCCCTAACATGATGAAAGATAAGAAGATACCCTTTCAAGAAGATCAATGAACCCCAAAAAGGATAGACCCCAAAGAAAATTGAGACAGAGCATAATAAAACTCACCAAAATCAAAGACAAAGAAAGAATCTTGAAAGCAGTGTGAGAAAAATGAACATTACCTACAAAGGGGAAACAAATAGACTAATCTCTGATGTCTAACCAGAAATCATCCAGGTGACAAGGTAATGGGATGATATATATAAAACCCTGAAAGAACAGAAAAAACAAATTGTAACCAAGAATTATATACCCAGAAAAATTGCCCCTGAAATATGATGGTGTAAATAGGGCACTTCCAGATAAATATGAATTAAGAGAATTTGCTAAAACCAGACCAACCTTACAAGAAATGTGAAAGGGACTCCTTAAGGAAGAGAACCAACAATAGCAAACAACAAGCAATGATTAATACACATGACAGGATAGCCCAGAAACCAACACAATTATACTTTGGATACCCAAGTAAAATTAGCTTACAAGAATGTAAACAGCGAAACAGAGACATGAATTACTAAATGAGAACAACTATAAACCAAAAAGAGGAAATAAGGTATAAACCCTCCAAATGGTGAGAAAATCAACAAAAGTGCAAGATAGAACAGATTGTTCTAAACTTAGGAAGAAGCTATAAATCACAGGTTAACCTCAAAGAAAAATGATAAATCTTCATATTAAAATAAAAAGTGGAGTTGAAAAAGTATTTAGCAAATACTAAAAAAATAGCAACAAATGAAATGACAACTAAATTCATAAACAAAATAAGCTCAGCATGGAAAATTATATGGAATAAATAAATCAGCAACTCCATGAAAAAACATGTAACAAAAGGACATCAATAAATTCATAATAGTGTATAATTACACTGAATGTAAACAGATTAAATGCACCACTCCAGAAAAAGAAAGTTGCAGACTGCACAAGACAACATAACCCATCAATATACTGTCTATAAGAGACTCACTTTAGACAAAAAGACAAAAATGGACTAAAAATCAAAGGTTGGAGAGAGATAAATCAAGTAAAAGGCAACCAAAAGAAGAGCAGGAGTGGCAATATTAATTTCTGATAAAATAGACTTTTAGACAAAAACACAGTAAGAGACAAGGCAGGATTGATTGAACAAGAGGACATAAACATAATAAATATTTATGCATCCAATGACAGAACCCCAAAATACATAAATCAGACTTTAACAGAATTGAAAAGACAAGTAGGTGACTCCTCAGTCATAGTAGGAGACTTTAATACAAAATTTTCATTAAAAGATAGAACAACTGGAAAGAAACTCAACAAAGACACAGAAGAACTAAATGATACTATAACTTATGTGACCTTGTAGACATCTCCAGAGCAGTTCACCCACAACAATACAATATGCATTCTTTTTCAGTGCACATGGAGCATTCTCCAGGATAGACCATATGTTAGACCACAAAGAAAGGCTCAATAAACTTAAAAACATTGAAATAGTGCAAAGCATCTTCTCAGATCACAATGCTATAAAATTAGAAATCAACACTATGAAGACCAACAGAAAAAGAGTAAATGCATAGAAACTGAATAACACCCTCCCTCATTAAAAATGGCTATAATAGAAGAAATAAAAAAATGAAATTAAAAAATCCCTGCAATCAAATGAGAATGAAAACATAACATACCAAAATCTTTGAGACACAGCAAAAGCAGTTATCAGAGAGCAATTTATAGCAATAGATGCACACATCAAAAAAGAAGAATGACCAAAATCAACACCTTAACCCAATATTTGCAACAATTAGAAAAAGAGCAGCAAAAAGAGCCTACAGTGACCAGAAGAAAAGAAATAATACAGAAATAAATGAAACAGAAAATAACAAGACAATAGAAAAAAATCAATAAGACTAGAAGTTGGTTCTTTCACAAGGACAATAAAATTACAAACCACTTACAAACTTAACAAAGGAAAAGATTCATGTAACACAAATAACTGAATTGGGTGATGTCACAACAGAAACTAAATAAATAAAAAGGATAATATCAGGATATTATGAAGAACTGTACACCAACAAATTTGAAAACCTAGAAAAAATGAACAGACTTCCAGAAAAACATTGCTTACCTAAACTAACACAGACTGCAGTAGAAACTTTGAACAGGCCCATAACAAAAGAAGAAATTGAACAGGTCATCAAAAAATTACCAACAAAAAAGTCTTGGCCAGATGTTTTCACTGGAAAATTCTAACAATCATTCAGATAAGAGCTGACATCAATACTACTCAAATTATTCCAAAATATACAAAAGGACAGAATCCTCCCAAATTCATTTCATGAAGCATGCGTAACCTTGATACCAAAACATGCAAAGACACCATTAGAAAGGAAAATTACAGAACAATATTGCTCATGAATATAGATGCAGAAATCTTTAAAAAAAAAAAAAAAAAATCCTAGCCAATAGACTTCAACAACATATCGTAAAAATAATACATCACGACCAAGTGGGATCCATACCAGGTATGCTAGGATGGTTCAACATTAGAAAAAAAAACAGCAACACAATCCATCACATACCTAAAACAAAGGAAAAGAATTACATGATCATAGCAATAGATGAAGAAAGGGTATTTAATAAAATCCAACACCCATACCTAGTATAAACTCTCAGAAAAATAGGCATAGATGACAAATTCCTCAGCACAGTATGCAAAACCAACAGCCAACGATATTCTCAATGGATACAGACTGAAACCATTCCCCTTGAGAACTAGAACAAAGATGCCCTCTATCTCTATTTCTATTCAACATTGTATTTGACATCCTAGCCAGGACAATAAGGGAAGAAAGGGACAAAAAAGGCACCCAAATTTGTAAGGAAGAAGTAAAACTATCCCTATTTGTAGATTATATGATCCTATACACAGAAAACCCAAGAGACTCAGCAAAAAAAATTATTGGAACTTATTGAAAGACTTAGCACAATGGCAGGATATAAGATGAACATACAAAAATCATTTGGATTGCTCTACACCAACAAAGAGGTCTCTGATAAGGAAATAAATACCATTTTCAATAGCAACCCAAAAGATAAAATATTTGGGAATAAATCTCACCAGGAGCACAAAAGATCTATACACAGAAAACTATAAACCACTGCTTCAAGAAACTATAATAGATCTACATAAATGAAAAAACATACCATATTCATGGATAGGAAGACTAAACATTGTGAAAATGTCAATATTACCCAAAACAATCTATACATTCAATGCAATCCTGATCCAGATTCCATCAAAATTCTTTAAAAACAGAACAACCGATAATTCATCTTATATGGAAAGGAAAGAGACCTTAGATAATAAATGCACTACTGAAGAAGAAGAACAAAATAGGAGGTCTCACACTCCCAGATCTCAAAATCTGCTGTACAGCCACAGTAGTCAAAACAGCCTGGTATTGGTAAACCAACAGACAAATAGACCAGTGGTACGGAATTGAGAACCCAGAAATAGACCCATCCACCTATGGTCAGTTGATCTTTGACAGAGGGCCAGAATCCATTAAATGGAGAAGAGATAGTCTTCTTAACAAATGGTGCTAACAAAACTGGATATTCATTTGTAGAAAAATGAAACAAGATCCATACCTCACACCATACACAAAAGGAAACTCCAGATGGATCAAGGATTTAAATATGAAACATGAAAATATAAAGTTCATTAAAGAAAAAATAGGAGCAAACTTAGGAGTCCCAATTTATGGCATGAATAGGCTATCAAGCATAATCTGAAATGCAGAAACAGCAGAAGATAAACTAGATGATTAGGACCTTCTAAAAATTAAATACTTATTTCATATATGCATCAAAAGACATCTCCAAAAGAGTAAAAAGAGAACCTACAGAATGGGAAAAAAGAAATATTTGACAATGGAAATATCTGACATAGGACTTATCTCTAAAATTTATTTTAAAAATCTCCAACACCTCAACATCAAAAAGACAAACAATCCAATTTAAAAATGTACAGAAGACACGAACAGACAATTCACCAAAGAAGATATCAGGCAGCCAAGAAACACATGAAGAAATGTTCACAATCACTAACCATTAGAGAGATGCAAATCAAAACAATAATGAGATATCATCTCATCCCAGCATTAATAGCAAAGTTCAGCAAGACAGGAAATAACAAATGCTGGTGAGGAAGTAGAGAGATTGGGACTCTTGTACACTGCTGATGGGACTGTAAAATGATACAATCACTGTGGAAATTGGTATGGCAATAAAAAGTCGGAAATAGAGATATCATTTGATCCAGCAATCCTGTTATTAGGGCTATATCTTAAAGAAGTGAGAGCCAATACAAAAACAGATATATGCACACCTGTCTTAATCACAGCACTATTTACAATATCAAAAAGATGGAAACAACCTAGGTGCCCATCAACAGAAGAAGGGATAATGAAACAGTGGTACATACACACAATGAATACCATGCAACCATAAAGAATAATGTAGAGTTCAAAATGGAGTTGCACCAGTGAGCAGCATGTTTTATCCCTCTGGTATCTAAGGTCTTGGAAAACTAGCCAGAACAGTTTGAATTAGGAATTTTGGTGTTCTGAATAGCTCACTGAATCAGATGCATCAAACACGGAAGAGCAGAATTAGAGGAAAGGCACAGGGAAATTATTTAGGAAAGAGCTACTGGAGGAGGATAGACAAGCACCCGATAGAGGCATTGGAAACTCTTCCAGAGCAGTCACTGTGTGCCAGGCTAGAGCGCCTGCCTGAGATCCCTGAGCCAAGAGGGAGGATGCCTTATAACAGCATACCAGTGACCACTCTAATATTCCAGTGGGCAGCAGCAGAGACCTGCCTCCTGCAGCTGATCTTGATTTTTTGGAGGTAATTTGGGTCTTCTGGGTGCTGGTGGTGGGTACAGTCACCTCCACTGAGATTCAGAGAAGAACTTACTGTTGCGAAAGGAAGTGTAGCTTCCTCCCCTCCCAGCAGGTCACAGAGTGGGCTCCCACAATGTCAGAGTGGGAGACATCGTGCTTTGTCACAGAGATCGGGACTGCAGGTCACTAGCAGGCACTCCCCCGACCCTAACACAGCTGAAACTGCACACATCTTTGGTGCCACAGCTGGGCGGTATCACAGACAAACTCCAGAGCTGGCCATTAGCGATCTGGCAGGATTACGTCAGCACTGCAGGCAGACGAACAGGGAGAGGGAAGAAACCACACTCCCGAGATTTTTGCCTTGAAGCTGTTCTTTGGCGGTGTGGGGCCATGGAGGTGAAATCTTTGAGTGTGCCTGAAATTGGCAGAAAGTTGCGATGCTCTAACAATAAGAATCTTTCCTGAGGTTGAGCTACAGTCTTGCAAATAAATACATCATCAAAAATAGCCTGCTCAAAGCCCTAGAAACTGACCCTAGCAACAACAAGCTTTCCTTCTTCCACTCCCACCTTCTCTGCCAATGTCTTCACTCACTCAACAGAAGAAAACATATTCAGCCAATTACCATAAAACCTCCTGCTTTGAACTCTAAACCCTCTTTATGACAAACAGAAACACAAATCCACACTACACACAGTGATTCTACCATCACAAAGAAAACAGCAGAGTGACCCAACACACTTGAATCAATAATAAAATAAAACGCACCAGCTTCACCTTTTCAAAATATTAAACCATAAAACCAAAACAAAACAAATCAACACGTAACCAGCAGCTAGTGACAACCTAAAGAGACAGCGCTCTACCAGATTCCAGGGACTTAAGAAGAGGTTCTGCTTTCCAGTAACCCCAACAACTCTCCGGACGTGCACTGCACAACTGAAAAGGTCCTTGTCTACACCTTCTTTTTTTTTTTTTCTTTCTATCATGGTTAACCCTGCCCCTTGTTGGTTTGTTATTTTTTGTTTTGTTTTGTTTTGTTTGTTTTGTTTTGTTTTTGCTTTTATTTTCTTTTGAATTGTTGGTTTGTTTCTCTGTTTTCTTTATTCATTATTCTCCTTCTCTCTTTTTCCTCTCAGTGACCTGTCCCCAGATACTGCAGATTTATCTGTTTTCTTCTTCTTTTCCCCCCTTTTTCTTTTTTTGTTCAGCATTGCAAAATTCTTCCTCACAGTGATCCATCTTTACCTTCAATCAAAGCTCAGTTTGAAAACAAGCTCAGATTGGGATTTGTTTGTTTGTAATTTTTGGCAGCTGGCATCAGCATTTGGATCTCCTGCTCATGACTTTTTGATTGAATAGATTGAACAATACTTTTACTGGTTGCTAATCTATCTAGTCCCTAGCAGAGACATTGAGAATTAAAGTGATTTATTTCTTCATTATATATCTTAAATATATATATATATATATCTAGAGTAATATGAACAGTGCTTGCCTTCTTCTCATCCTATAATATATAACATTAAGGAAACATCTTCTCCAAATTGTCACACTATGTTCTAAATTTGGGTCAGTTTCCATCATTTTATCCATTGTACATTCAATGTGGTTAAAAGTTTCTGAAAATTCCTTTAGTGTAAAGTTTTCCACTGGCATCATGTTCTCTGAGAAATCATCGTCCTTTCCATTGTGACCTCATTGCTCATTTATGTCAGTAAGGTTGCCTTCACTAAGTTCCTCTGACCACACGTCTAGAAACTCTTGAATTGCAGCATTGTCAACATTCCATGGTCAGCTATTTCTTCTGTGATCCCATTTGCATTCAACTAGAACTTCACTTCCAGCATTATCACTTTTCTTTCTTTGTTGTACCTTCACCTTCACTTGCCAATTCTCTCCTTTGATTATTCATTTTTGTAAATTGTCACATAGTTTTATCACTGGTGGACAAGGAGAATACAAAACTAAACTTTTGCCATCTATCCATGAACTGAATAACAGATGTGTAGTAACCAATCACCTACAGACTTTGAAAGAGTAAAACAATTGGTCACTGATCATGATACCCATCTGTTATTTATATTTGATGTGTGGCCTGAAGAGCTAGCAACACTTGTACTTTATAAAAATTGTTGTTGTTGTTGTTGTTATGTGCCATCGAGTCAGACTTGACTCATAGCGAATGCTCCTTGGGTTTCCAAGGCAGTATCACTACAGAAGTAGATTGCCCAACCTTCCTACCGAGGAGTGGCTGGTGGGTTTGAACCACCAGCCTTCTGGTTAGTAGTCAAGTGCCTTAGGCACTATGCTACCAGAGCTCCCTTATAAAAATTACTCATGGTTAATAATCATAGTAACTAAAATCTGACTTTTGTTTTTGGGAAACTGGCATTACTTAACTGAATTATAGTAACTGAAATTCATGCATATTAATTGTGCAAAGCAAGGATTGTAAACCCATTCTAACATGCCTACCTCTCTGATTCTTCTGACTCCTTCAGTATTTTGCCACAGCAGCTCCTGTGTCTCCACCATACAAGAAGACTCCTGGTGTCCTTTCCAGAATATAAAATCCTAATTCATGTAAGAATACTCATATATACTCTCCCTTATCCAGCCTTGTTTTGGACCCTTCTGAGGAAGCACTCCCAAGATCTTTCTAGACACATTTTCCTGATTCCTGACAATATATATTAGTAACAATATATATTCCTGACAATATATATATATATTATATCCTGCAACTCATGAATAATCCTTTACCTCCCAACTCAGAAACAGTACTTACCCAGTTGGGCCTTGCTGAGAATAATGCTAGTTATTGATCTAGACACTATGAGAAGAAGGCATAGTAAATCTTGAGGTGAATAAAGCATCTACCTCAGGTGAGGCCTCTGCATGATCCCCGGGCAACACAACGGTGGAAGTGACTGCTATCCTTGGTAGGAGGAGTTGGCCACTTTTGCAGGCCCAAGAGTTGGTCACTCTGCAAGCCCAAGAACTCATGAATATCCAGGGGAAGTTCAACATTCTCACATCAATCTTTCCTAGGTATCAAGTAAAACACTTTTCCAATCTTGTTTCTAGAAAAAGACTTGTCAAGGCTGTTAATTCAGCTAACTTTATAATTCTACTTTCCTCAAAAATCAGATCATGGACCTGATTTTCAATACAATCTGTCCCCTGGATGTAAAAGATAAAGACTTCCTGGAAATAGAAAGGTTGCCATCAAGTTGATTCCCATTCCTGGTGATCCCATATATGTTAAAGTGGAATTGTGCTCCATAGGATATTAAATCCTAATTTGCTATGACCTGGTCCCATTCCAATTCGCCACAAAGAGTCTTAGTCATTATAATACTATAATATGCCAAATATTATCACCAACCCACTTATTACTAGCAAAGGAGTCTTTCTTGCAATCCAGATGCCAACTGGTTCAATTCTAGAATCCATCTTGAAGATCAGCTTCCTAAAACAACTTCTGATATCAACTTCCTTAGGCTGGACTTCCCATCAAAGAGCAGAGAAAACAATTTAAATGTAAATATTTGGGAGGTGCAGTGAACATTGGATGGAAGGAAAGATATGACAGAGAAGGGAAGACAGTCAATGGCAAGTGTGTTATGAAGCTAAATGTTACATTGGGCAAAAATATTTTAATCTTTTGGGGAATATCTAGGAAATTTTACAAAATGCATCCATAGAGTTACTCCACCTAGGAGGTAAAGAAGTGGGAATATTTGGACACATTGGTTGAAATCTGCTTGCAAATGTTTTCTGTAGCATGAGCAGCCATGACCCAAGTACAGGTTGTTGAAAGTCAGCCAGAAAACGCAGAAGTAGAAAGACCTCATGAGTATGTGCAGGGCACTGCAGCACCTTTCATTCCTGCTGCTTATAAGAAAACTGATTGTTTTGAATTGCACGATTGGACTTTGGTGCTTACTGAAAGTAAAAATTAGTTTTTCTGTGAATCTGAATCCAGGTGTGATGAAATATGCTTTTTTATGTGATCTTTTACCTTGGTTGTTCAGAAAAACAGCTTGAGAGATTTTTCCCCTAACTCCTGAGCAGTTACCTTTGCCCTAGTTTTCTAGCCCAGAGGATTTATTACTTTTGTCTAGGTTGATTGATATTTCCTAGTTAAGCTGTAAACAATTTGTGGTTTGATACTTTATGTTTGGTTTTGGGTTGCAGCCTGCCCTGTGGGTGGAATTCACTTGCAGGAGTTGGTCAATATACTGTTAAAATGAAGTGACTATAGACTATGCAAATGAAGTTACTATACCCAGTTATGCAAATAAATTGTCTCTGACCTACCAAGAGGAAATAGTTTGTGGCCCTCGTGGGAGGACCATACCACCTAAAAATTGACAAGGTGTTTATATATATATATACACACATACATATATAGCCATCTTCACAGAGGTTTTTCAAACACAGGACAGGAGAGGAGAAGCAGAGAGAGTGGAGGCTAGGAACCACCTAAGAGAACTGTAGCATATGTCAAGGACTATAATACTGAAGATGGCAACAGGCCTGGAAGGAGCCTTGTGACAAAACCAGTAGCAAGAAGACCAAAGGCAGAGTCCTGTCATGAGGGGGCCAATAGGAGGCCTGTCCTCAGGAGGCTGAGAGAAAGCCTGTCTTCAAGTGGCTAAAAGGAGTCCTGTCCTGAGAGGACTGAGAGAAAGCCTATCCCATGGAGGCCAACAGGAGGACTGTCTTGAAGGGGCCAAGAGGATCCCGGCATGGCTGAAAGGGGACTTGCATGGCAGAAAAGGGCCTTCTTGCTTACAAAGCCAAGAGGAGCTAAGAGAGCTATCCCACACTGAAAGAGGGAAGGAAGAGCTCTTCACTTCAAGGGAGGCATCCAGACCTCACCTACGTGCTTCCTGTTGAAGGCTGTTCATCCTGATAAGTTGTACCTTATTACTTCCTTAATAAACCACTTAATTCTTAAGTATAGTCTGTGATTTCTGTGTTGTCATTGCAATGGATTATCAAACCCAGAGGAAGAGTACAGAGTGCCATGGGAGGGATGGCTTGTGTTAGAACTGGTAAAAAACAAAAAGTGGAAGAGTGGAGGTATGTCTGACCTCCACCCTTGGGGGTCAGCTTTGGGCTGATCCTAGTCTTTATCCACCTTGAAGTTAGATAGGCTCCAATGTCACTGCTACTACCATTTTACACCAGGAAATCATATGGATTACCAGATAACCAAAGAAGGAAAGTATTAGTCTGGGATGACTCAGGGAGAGATGTCAATCCCATTGGGTTTAATATCACAAATAAAGGATCCCTCCATTAGACCAACTCTATCCTGATCCAGCAAGTCCTCCACCAGTATAATACTGAGCTTGTCCTGGTGCTTCATGAGCTACTAGACTCATAGGACCAATAGAATTTGTAGGTTTTACTGTGCCTTCTTTTGATAATACAGAGAGTTCTTCATATTCAGAAATGGAGTCCAATAAAATGGCACCAGAGGAAATCTTGATCATTTATGTATACCTCATTCAATGCTCCCGTCTGAACAGGACACGGCTTGCTCTACCCTGAGTCCTTCAGTTAGAGATCAGATGATGCTGAGGGAAGCAACAACTTCTGAGAAGAGAACTTCCCACCCCTTTTCCTCCTCAAGAGCTGGTCCAGACCTCCTCAGGAATTCTCACCACTAAACAATTTCCCTACCTCAGCACAACCTCCACTGGCAACAAGAAATGTTTCCCCACCAAGCACCAAGTTTTGTCTACTGTCCCACAATTGAAGTGAATCACTTTCAGAGTTGATTATGCCTTTTAACAAAGTTACTTCTGAAGATGCAGGGACATAAGAAGACATTCTTTTGTGTTTCTTATGAAGTAAATTTGACTTTTTTTTTTTCCTTTTAGTTTTATTGCTATTAATTTAGAGAATATACAATGATTCAAATGGAAACTTGATAGAATTATAGTTATAAGATAGCAATTATTTAAATGTTAATCTTATGAGTAAAATGTTTCTATTTAATTATAGTTGTGGATAGTGTAGTTACAGTAATTTTATTGTTTTCAATAAGTTCAATAAATAATTCAAAAACCCAAGATGGAAGAATTGTAAAAATGAAAAATTATAGTGGAAAACAGATTGGTAGTTCCTCAAAGAGTTAAATATAGAATTATTCATATGATACAGCAATCATATAAATATACACCCTTAGGTATACACCCAAAAGAGCTGGAACTGGAATACAAACAGCTACTTATACATCACTATTCCTTAAAGCACTATTTCCAATAGCCAAAAGATGGAACCACCTAAATGTCCATCAACAGCTGAATGAAAAACAAAATGTGACACATATGTACAATGGAATATTACTTAGCCATAAAGAGAAATGAAGTCCTATACATGCCACAACACAGCTGAAGACTTGAAAACATAAAAGCTAGGAGTTTCAGCAAGATGGTAGACTAGGCAGAAAGACTGCACAGACCCTCTTCAACAAAGAAAAGGGAAAACAATTAAAACAGAAATAGAAGATAATCTTGGACCCCTGAGCCTTGAAGGGAAGGATATAGAAGTGGGCTAAACTCCAACGAGCAGAAGAATTTGTGTGAAAATACCAAAAAAGGAGACATATGGAGCTGTGGTCTGGCAGCAATTCTGAGCGATCCTGATGGCACAGACAGCTTGGAGATTCCCAAGTGGTGGAAGGACCTAGGAATTAACCTAAAAATCACCCTGCTAGCCAGGGACTGCACGGAGGACTATGCACAGTGGCTGGGGAACAGAGAAGGTGAAGAGAAATGTGGGCTGAACTGTGGACTTTTGCCGGTCCGGAGGACACCGCCATTTTGAAGGTTTAAAAAGTGGCTTGAATATTTTGGATATTTAAAGAGACAGCGCTCTCACAGATTCCTGGAGCTTAAGAACACATTTGCTTTCCAGAAACTGCAAGGACACTCGGGACCTGCAAGACTGAAAAGGTACGCTATTCCTCTTGTTACTCTTATACCCACACCCACTTGGTGAACAGAGGTTCAGCCACCCCCACTCCCAGCTACCTTTTGGGCCCACAGAAATGCCATCACAGTCTGTGTGCTTAGACGGAGCCTGGGAGCCCTGCCCTGTCCTCCACCTATTTTTTTTTTTTTTTTTTTTTTTTTATTTCTTTTTTGCTTTCTTTTTTCTGATGATAAGTTTGCTTGTATTTGTCTGTTTTAAAATAACTAATATTATTGATGTTTTTGTCCTTTTTATTATTATTCTTAAACTTCCCCTCCCAAGTCCTAGTTTTTAGCATTTTTTTATTTTCACTGTGCCAGGTTGAAATTTTTTTTTTTTAATTTAAATTTTTTCCCCCATTTTTTTTCTCATGCTTGACCCTGTTCCTTGTTTTTCCTTTTGCATTTTTCCCATTTTTTTCTTCATTTATTATTTTCCTTCCCTATTTTTTTTTCTTAGTGCCCTATCCTCAGATACT
>NW_006922190.1:624640-629185 GCF_000298275.1 Orycteropus afer afer | reverse complement strand
AAAAAAAAAAAAAAGATTTACAGACTTGTAAACCCTGTGGGACAGTGCTACTCTGTCCTATAGGGTGGCAATGAGTCATAATCAACTCAACAGCTTTGGGTTTGGTTTTTGGTTTGGTTCTCCTAGAACAGTTCCCATAGTATATACCCTGACTTGTGGTGACCCGTATGTGTGTGAACTGCGTTTCAGATGGTTTTCAATGGCTGGTTTGTCTAGATTGCTAGAGCTTTCTTCTAAGGCATGTCTGGGTAGATTTAAACTGCCAGCCTTTGGTTAGCTGAGTGTATTAACCCACATGATCCTTAAATTTCAAGATTTGTTGTAAATCAGTTATTTACTTAAAGCATCAGGGGCCTAGGTCTAGCAGCATTACTGTGATTCTTTGCAACAAAGAGCAGTTTAATCTCACAGACTTGTTAATGTTCTGAAGAGTCCTTAACAAATCTCCATTCTGCTGAGAATCTCTTTCAAAGAAACTGCTAAATTATAACTCTCTGATAGTTGCATTCACTTCTTTCCCCCATCATATTTGAATTTAAACAATCCAAAATTGGACATAGTGAAGAGATAAGGAGGGCCAAGTAGTTACATATTAATAAGCTCCATCCTCCCATCCCTCTCAATGGTTCAATGGTTCCTTCTCTGCTGGGCTATTTGTTCCAGAAAGCACATACACAGAATAACAGTAGAAGCAAGTGTTAGACTCCAACCACACAAAATACACCATTCCCACCCTAATAAGAACACAGTGCCATCGAGTCAATTCTGACTCATAACAACCCTGTAGGACAAAATAGAACACCTCCATAGGGCTTCCAAGACTACAAATCTTTACAGAAGCAGACTGCCTCATCTTTCTCCCACAGAGTGGCCGGTGGGTTCAAGATGTCAACCTTTCAATTAGCAGCCAAGCACTTTAATCACTGAACCACAGGGCACCTCTCCTAATACCAGTACTAGAAATATCCATCTAGTACCTCACACAAGATTTACAATCAGTTTACCTACTGTATTACCAAACCAATATTCTATCACACACATTTTTCATAAAATTTCAAATGATGTTGGAAGAAAGGTACTTATAATCATTATTTTAATTCCCTGGTAATGGATAATAAATATAATGAATACATAACTTTGTTTTACAAATAAGCAAGACTAGTCCTGTCCACATTTTGTGTATTTGTCAGCAGCAAATTTCAGAATAAAAGATGTCATGGGAAGTTAGACTATTAAAAGCAAGTCAAAGCAAGTACTTCATACACTGTTTAAAAAAAAAAAAAAACAGTTGTATAACTAATGAGCAGTAAAAAGTTAAGGAAATTCAGAAAATCCTTGAATCTTTGAGTTACCTCTTCATCAATATGATATGGGAGAAGAGAGTTTATTTTCATGGATGTCTTGCTCCATTAGAATTTATTTAATTTCTTTCTAGCAGTGGTAAATTACAATCAAAATCTAAAACCTGCCTCTGAGGTCTCTTAACTGCCAGTTTTCACTGGAATATAAAATCTGAAAAATATAATGTGTCACAGTGAATATTTCATCTGGCCTTGGTTGCCTTAAGAAACCAGAACAGCTATGTGAACTCCATCATAAAATTCCCCTTTCGGTGAAAGGAGAGGTATGGACTACAACAAAAAAATGTAGGAAGGCTGGTGTTGCCAAAGAAGTTTTGCTCCCTGAATGAATCACCAATGCCTAGGTGTCCAGTTTCCCCAGAAGTCATGAGCACTCACTGCCCTAGTCCAAATACATCCTAATATACTTCATTGGTCCTGCCCAATTTCTTCTTAAGAGCAGACAAAATAATAATGATACAGTAACAGGAATATTTTCAAGACAGATCTTTTTCAATATTTAAGAGTTTGATAACTCAAGGCAATTTGCCCTTAAAGACCCAAAAAAAAAAAAAAATTGTATATATGCTGTGGAATGATCATATTGTAGGGACAATGAAGTTTTTTCCACAGAGAAAGATAAAGTTGTTTTTATAGCCTAATTGTTGCCCTTTCTCGTGTATCTTCAAATATTTTTCTTATATTGAGTTTCCCCAAAAGATTTACTTAGCTGAGCAAAGCATTTGATTTCCATTATTTAGGTCAGCCTCAAGAAAGATCAATGCTGATATCAACTAGACACTGAAGGAAAGGGAATAAAATTCACCTTGACCTATGGAATGGGAGCTCTGGTGGCATAGTGCTTAAGGCACTTGACAGAAAGCTGGTGGTTCAAACCCACCAGCCACTCCTCAGAAGGAAGATTGAGCAATCTACTCCTGGAGGGTTACGGCCCCAGAAACCCAAGGAGGGGTCACTAGGAGTCAGATCCGACTCGACAGCAGTGGGATGGGTTTGGTTTTGCTTTGATCCATGAAATAGTAATATACATTTATATATATTGGGCTCCACAAGAAAACATTAAAAACAAACATTTGTGAGAAATAATAAGATATTGTCCCATTTTAAAAAATCTTTTTGAGTGTACGTATTGCAGAAGATTTAATAGTGAAATAAATGCCTGGCAAATAAAATCTCCATTCCTGGTATTTGTACATCTCTAAAATAAAATTAGTTGTTTTTCATTCTCTATAAAAAACATAGTAAGAAGTTCTGGTGGTACAGTGCCTACGGCATTTGACTGCTAACAAGAAGGTTGGTGGTTCAAACCCACTAGCTGCTCTAGGAAGGGAGATGGGGCAATCTACTTCTGTAAAGATTTACTGCCTCAGAAACCCAATGGGGATCACTATGAGTCACAATCAACTCAATGTCAATGAGTTTGTTTTCATTTTTTTAAAGCACAATATCTGTCCAGTAATTTACAAACATTACTGAAATTCAGAACTCTTTCAGTATCTGCATTAAATTCACACTAAACAAGTACCTCAGTGACATCATTTTTCTCTATACATTATACTAGGGATCTGCAAACTACAGCCCTTTGATGACTGTTTTTGTAAATAAGGTTTTATTTTAACATGGCCACAGCCATTCATTAGCATATTTTCTAAGGCTGCTTTCAGGCAGAGTTGAGTAGTTGTACAAAGACTGTATGGCCCACAAAGTATAAATGTTTACTACCTGATTCTTTAAGAAAAAGCTGGCTCAATCCTGTTCTATGCCATGTCTACCCATCTTTGTTGTTATTGTTAATTACCCTCCACTTGACATGTACAAAACCTTGCCCAGCCATCTTCACAGTGGTTGGTATGCTGGAGTCCATTGTTGTGGTCCCTATGCAGTTTGAGTGCCTTCTCACCCACTTAGGGGTCTCATTTTCTAGTGCTATATTAGACAATATTCTGTTGTGATCCACAGGACGTTTATTGACTAATTTTCATAAGTAAATACCAAGGACTTTCTCCCTAGTCTGTCACAGTTTGGAAGCTCTGCTGAAACATATGAATTTGCTGGTATCTGAAATGCTGGTGACATAGCTTCCAGCATCACGCAAGCCACACTGAGACAACTGACAGATGATGGTACCCATCTTTACTCTCCCAATTTTATTATCATTTCCTACTGAAATACATACTTCCAATGCTTTATTTATTACAACCAATGATGATATATTATATTTCCATTATATTTCATTGTATTTGCATAAGCATTATATATTTGACTAATAGACTTTACTTCTTCCAAGGAAATGTTGTTGTTTTTATGTACCATTGAGTCAGACCCGACTTGTAGCAACCCCTCCTTGTGTTTCCCAGGTGGTATCACTACCCAAAGCAGAAGGGCCAGAGAGTGAGAGAAAGAGGATTAAAAGGCCTAGGAATCTGGCATAGGAAGAGTCAGCCGCAGGGACCCAGGTAAAGGTGGTAGGAGAGATTTCCAAGAGGGAGACAAATTTGTCTGTCAGTTTGTCCTACGGTGGTGACATGTTGATGTGAGTTTTGAGGCTGAGCCATTGGTGTTCTAACCCAGTGGGATGCACATGGGCACAGGTATCAGCCCAGCTTACAGACAGAGACAGACTAAGAAGAAAGAGGAGGCCGACGACTTCTCAAATAACTGACCAGGGAAAACCTTATGAATAACAAAGAAACACTGTTTGATACATTACCGCAAAACTTTATGAATAGTCCGATTAGGTTAGAAGGCTCTCAAAATAGGACTGAAAAAGAGCTGCATCATCTGAGTAAACCCAGCCTTACTCCTATGGATAAGATTAAGCTTTCAAGACCTCCATTTGCTGATGTGACACCACTCAAATTGAGGAGAAACAGCTCCTTCTTGTTGTTGTTATTAAGTGCGTTGAGTCATTCCCGACTCACAGCAACCCCATGCACAGCAGAATGAAACACTGCCCAATCCCACACCAGCCCCACAATCCCTGCTATACTTGAACCCATCATCGCAGCCACCGTGTCAATCCTTCTCGTTGAAGGCCTCCCCCTCTTTCGTCGACCCTCCACACTACCAAGCATGACATCCTTCTCCAAGGAATGGTCCCTTCTTACAACATGACCAAAATAGGTGAGATGAAGTCTGGCCATTCTTGCTTCCAAGGAGCATTCTGGCTGCACTTCCTCCAGGA
>NW_006922190.1:620291-621525 GCF_000298275.1 Orycteropus afer afer | reverse complement strand
ATTCAAATTTATGCACCAACCACCAAAGCCAAAGATGAGGAAATTGAAGATTTTTATCAACTTCTGCAGTCTGAAATTGACCAAAAATGCAATCAGGATGTGTTAATTATCACTGGTAACTGGAATGCAAAAGTTGGAAACAAAGAAGAATCATTGGTAGTTGGAAAACTTGGCCTTGGTGAAAGAAATAATGCTGGAAATCTCATGGTAGAATTTTGCAAGACCAATGACTTGTTCATTGAAAACGCCTTTTTTCAACAACACAAATGGCAGCTCTACACATGGACTTCACCAGATGGAATGCACAGGAATCAGATTGACTACATCTGTAGCAAGAGGTGGTGGAAAAGCTCAGTATCTTCAGCCAAAACCAGGCCAGGAGCTGATTGTGGAACAGACCATCAACTTCTTATATGCAAATTCAACTTGAAGTTGAAGACAATTAAAATAAGTCCAAGAGAGCCAAAGTATGATCTTGAATATATCCCTCCTGAATTTAGAGATCATCTAAAGCATAGATTTGATGCATTGAACACCAACGACCAAAAACCAGAATTGTGGGAGGATATCAAGAACATTATCCATGAAGAAAGCAAAACACGAGAAAAGAAGAGAGAAGACCAAAATGGATGACAGAAGAGACTCTGAAACTTGCCATTGAGCAGAGAGAAGCTAAAGCCAATGGGAAGAAATGACAAGATAAAGGAGCTGAACAGAAGATTTCAAAGAGCACCTCAAGCAGACAAAACCAATTACTATAATGAAATGTGTAAAGACCTGGAGTTTGAAGACCAAAATGGAAAAACAAGCTCAGCATTTCTCAAGGTGAAAAAATTGAAGAAAAAAATTAAGCCTCGAGTTGCAATATTGAGAGATTCTATGGGCAAAATATTGAGTGATACAGGAAACATCAAGAGAAGATGGCAGGAATATACAGAATTACTGTACCAAAAGGAACCGGTTGATCTTCATCCATTTCAGGAAGTGGCATATGATCTAGAACCAATGGTACTTAAGGAGGAGGTCAAAGCTGCAATGAGAGAATTGGTGAAGAACAAGGCTCTGGGAATTGACGGAATACCCATTGAGATATTTCAACAAACTGATGCCCCATTGGAGGCACTCACTCGGTTGTGCCAAGAGATTTGGAAGACAGCTACCTGGCCAACTGACTGGAAGAGATCCATATTTGTGCCCATTCCAAAGAAAGGTGATCCCACAGAATGTGGAAATT
>NW_006922190.1:619773-620191 GCF_000298275.1 Orycteropus afer afer | reverse complement strand
GGATCATGACAAATTATGGATAACATTGAGAAGAATGGGAATTCCCGAACACTAGATTGTACTCATGAAGAACCTGTACCTTGACCAGGAGGCTGTCATTCAAATGGAACAAGGGGACACTACATGATTTAAAACCAGGAAGGGAGTGCGCCAGGGTTGTATCCTTTCCCTATACTTATTCAATCTATATGCTGAGCAAATAATCCAAGAAGCTGGACTATATGAAGAAAAATGTGGCATCAGAGGAAGAATCATTAACAACCTGAGATATGCAGACAATACAACTTTGCTTGCTGAAAGTGAGGATAACTTGAGGCACTTACTGATGAAGATTGAAGAATACAGTCTGCAATATGGATTACGTTTCAATATAAAGAAAACAAAAATCCTCACAACTGGACCAATGAGCAGCATCACA
>NW_006922190.1:614260-618756 GCF_000298275.1 Orycteropus afer afer | reverse complement strand
CTAGGAGTGGCTGGTGGGTTTGAACCACCAGCCTTCTGGTTAGCAGTCAAGTGCCTTAGGTACTATGCTACCAAATAAGAGCTGCTATTAACTTTCATGAAGATCTGTAGTGGTATAGTGGTTAAGGCATTTGGCTGCTAATGAATAGGTCGGTCGTTTGAGTCCGGTAGTTGCTCTGTGGAAGAAAGATGAGTTAGTCTGCTTCTGTAAAACTCACAGCCTTTACAGAAAGGTTTGAACCCAATGGATGTCACAATAAGTCAAAATCAACTAGATATCAGTGAGTTTGGTTTGGTTTGGTTTTTTTTCGTTAATTTTCATAAAATATTTCTTACTCTTGCACTTAGCTTGTTTCACTTTCCTCAAGTTTCAGTCTGCCAGTGTTGCCAAATATGACTATATATGTTGTTTTGCTGCACAAAGGGTCCAGTGAATGACAGATGGTGAGTGTTAACCCAACCCATGCACCATTTGGCAAGCCACAAACATTGACCAAAGCCATACCCACCCACAGGAAAGGACATCTTTATTTTTAAATTTCATGAAAGCACCCACATGATGGCTTCTGAACAAAAAAAAGCTAATTTATTTCTAATGCACACAAAGATACCATCCAGTCTGGTGTAAACCTATGTTTTCTAGCAGGTCTCTTATAGGAACTCAGAAAATGCTGGTGAAATTCATAAGCAATATTCTGTATATCTCAGCCTCTGCATGACTTAGCCCTGATGTGCTACACAGTCTTTTAGCTATTTCTAATGGTGAATTAGACGAGCAAATTTGGGAGAGAAGATTGATAAGGATAATTTATATATATGTTTGTAGATTTATTTACATATGTGTGTTTAAATATATTCATATATACTTTGTTGCCATCAGAAAGCTTTGAACTTATATTATACACTTATATCCTGACCCAAGCTCACTGAAGAATTTATAAATTTCTAGGGTGCCCTGGGTAATGCAAATGATTATTAACACATTCAGCTACTAACTGAAAAGTGGGAGATTAGAACCTCAGAGAAAGGTCTGGTAATCTACTTCTGAAAAATCAGCCATGAAAACCCTATGAAACACAGCTCTACTCTGATACACATGGGGTCACCAAGAGTCAGAATTGACTCGAATGTAATTGATTAGGTTGTTTGTGTTAATGTTGTCAAATTGATTTTGAGTCATAATAACTCAAATTTAAGGCTAAGTAATTATTTCTGGAGCAAGGAAACAGGAAAAAGTAGAGCAATTAAGGAAGAAGATAAAAGGAAGCATGGGAAGAAGAGATCCCTGATGCTGGAAAGGTAGGTAAAATAGCAGGTAAAAGGAGGATCTTCAGGAAGAGAGGTCCTAATGGGAAGTAGGACTAGGAAAAGTCAAGGATGAGAATTAAAGACAGCAGGAAAACTGGACATGAAAAGAGAAGCTTGGTTATAAGGTATGAGAGGAGGTTTTGAGATGAGTTGCAGAGAAAAAGATAATGAAAAGAGGAACCACAGCTATGCCTTTCACTGTCTGGTTAATAAACAACTAAACAAGAGTGATGATCAACTTTCTCTTGATTCAATATGCAATTACTCCAAAACACAATTCACAATAGCAGATCAGAAATCATTTGTCAAGAGGTGGGTATTTGACAGTAGGGAAAGAAAATTAAAAAAAATAATGAATAAATTTGCATTTTTCTCCAGAATCTTTAACTTTCTACATTTGGATTCATTCAATCTAAGTCTTTTGAAATATATCTTATCATTCTGATTATACAAACTATTATATTGAACTTACTGAAAGATTTTTTTAAATTATTTCTAGATCACCAAAAAAAAGTAAAACATATCAATAAAACTGAATTAGCCCTCAGAAAACCTGAACTACAAAGTGATTAATGAATGACATATTTAAATTTGCTATAGGTTCAACTAGGAGCTCTGGTTGCATAGTGGCTAAGACAGTTGCCTGCTAACCAGATGGCTGGCGGTTCAAACCCACCAGCCACTCCTCGGAAGGAAGGTTGGGCAATCCTACTTCCGTAGTGATACTGCCTCGGAAACCCAAGGAGGGGTCGCTATGAGTCAGTTATGACTCGACGGCACATAACAACAACAACAACAACAACATAGGTTCAACTATGAAGTAGTCCTAGAATGACTAATAAATTAAAAACCAAAGCAAATTCACTGCCCTCAAGTCAGATCTGACTCATAGCAACCCCTCCTTGGGTTTCTGAGGTGGTATCACTACGGAAGTAGATTGCCCAAACTTCCTTCCAAAAAGTGGCTGGTGGGTTTAAACCACCAGCCTTCTGGTTAGCAGTCACATGTCATAGGCACTATGCCACCATAGTTCCTGACTAATAAATTAGTTCCTGAATATTCTAAACCTTATGTTCTTAGAAAAATTAATGATGAAAATAGTGAGCCTAGAGTTCTGGCAAGAGGGTAGACTAGGCAGAAAGACTACACAGACCCTCTTCAACAAAGAAATGGGAAACCAATTAACACAGACACAGAAGATAATCTCGGACCCCTGAACCTCGAAGGGAAAGATATAGAAGTGGACTAACCCCAACTAGCAGAAAAATTTGTGTGAAAATACCAAAAAAAGAGACATATGGAGCTGCGGTCTGGCAATGATTCTGAGCAAGCCTGATGGCACAGACAGCTTGGAGACTCCCAAGTGGTGGTAGGACCTAAGAATTAACCTAAAAATCATCACTGCTAGCAAGGGACTGAACAGAGAACTGCTCTGGTGGCTGGGAATAAACAGAGAAGGTGAAGAGAAAGATGGGCTGAGCTGTGGACTTTTGCCAATCCAGAGGTCATCACCATTTTGAAGGTTTAAAAGTGGCTTGACTATTTTGGATATTTGAAAAGACAGCACTCTCACAGATTCCTGGGGTTTAAGAACACGTTCTGCTTTCCAGCAACCCCTGTGACACTCCGGACCTACAAGACTGAAAAGGTACCACATTCCTCTTCTTACTCTTCCACATTCCTCTTCTTACTCTTATACTCCAAACCCACTTGGTGAATGGAAGTGCGGCCATCCCCCACTCCCACCTACCTTCTGGGCCTACAGGAACTCCATCACAATCTGTGTGCTCAGACGGAGCCTGGGTGCCCTGCCCTGTGGGCCACCAATTTTTTTTTTCTTTTTCAAATTCTTTTTTCTGGTGATTAGTTTGCTTGTATTTGTCTGTTTTAAAACAACTACTATTATTAATAGTTTTGTCCTTTTTATTATTATTATTAATCTTCCCCTCCCAAATCCTAGTTTTCAGCATTTTTTTCTTTTCCCTGTTCCTGGTTGATTTTTTTTTTTTTTTAATTTAAGTATTTATTTTCTTCCCCTTTTTTCTCATGATTAGCCCTGTTCCTTCTTTTTCTTTTTGCATTTTTCCCTTTTTTTTTTTTTTCCTTCACTATTCTCCTTTACTTTTTTTCTCTTAGTGCCCTATCCTCAGATATTGCAGGTTTTCTTGTCTTTTCTTCTTCTTTATCCCATTTATCTTTTTTTGGTTACTGCTTCTGTGTGATTACATGGTGTGTTTTTTGTCCATGTGCCTTTAGTTTTTTGAAGGTTATTCAAATGTAATTTGTGTCTAACTGAGCAGGAGACAACAACAGTCCCCATAACACACAACTACACCCAAACCTCCTGGAACTTCACTTACTGAGTGAGAGCCACTACCTCCTTCTCCACCAATGGACCAATGATTAAAAAAACACCAAGAAGAGCCTGAATCACCCTTGGCCACTCTTTACAAACATTTAACAGAGATCTTAATACAATACCACATGCATCAGAGACAACAGACCATCACAGTCCATACAAAGAAGCAAGATAAAGTGGCAGAAACAAGGGAACAAGATACAGACCCAGAACACATCCCTGAGGAAGAAGCAGAATTGGAACTCTCTGATAAGGAATTCAAAAGAATTATCTTTAGGTATCTTCAAAGGATTGAAAGACAGACCAAAGAGAACACAGAAAAAAGCTTAGAAGAATTTTGGAAGAAAATACAAGAACAAAATGACAAAATAAATAAATAAATATAAATGATTCTAAATCTACAGAGAGAAATACAGAAGATTAATACTAAATTGTCAGAAATAGATAACACATTGGAAAAGTAGAGGAGCAGAATTGGTACAATGGAAGACAGAATTAATGAGATTTAAGACAAATACCTAAATCCTTCTTTGGAAAGGGATTAATCAGAAAAAAAAATCAAAAGAAAAGGAAGAATGCCTAAGTTTCAAGTGGGATACCATCCAAAGGAATAACGTACCTTTGGAATAAAGTGTCATTGGAATTCCAGAACAGGAAGAGAAAAACAAAACCACTGAGAAAATTGTCCAAGATTTACTGGAGAACTTCCGTGATATGATGAAAGACAAGAATATATCTATTCAGGAAGTCCAATGAACCCCAAACAGGATAGACCCCAAAAGAAAATCACCAAGACACATCATCATCAAACTCATCAAAACCAAAGACAA
>NW_006922190.1:613416-614075 GCF_000298275.1 Orycteropus afer afer | reverse complement strand
AGACCAACCTTACAAGAGATACTAAAGGGACTCCTTTGAACAGAGAACCAAAAATAGCAAATAAAAACCGACCATTAATACACAAGATGACATATCCCAGAAATCATAGCTATAGATATATCCAAAGTATAATGAGCTTACAAGATTGTAAACAGGGAACCAGAGACAACAATTGGCAAGTGAGGACAACTACAAACAAAAAGAGGGAAAAGACTGTGTAGCTACAGAACTTCTAAATGGTGAGGAAGATAAGAAAGTTGCAAGACAGAATGGAATGTTCTAAACTCGGAGGGGAAATTATAAATCATAGGGTAACCGCAAAGAAAAATGACAAACCTTCATATCACAATAAAAAAGAGGACAAGAACAAATATTCAGCAAATAGTAAAACAACAGCAACAAAGGAAATGATAACACGACTCATAAACATCATGAGTTCAGCACAGAAAATAATAAGGAACAAAGAAACCAGGGACATCATGAAAAACACATAGCAAAATGTCAGAAACAAATTCAAACTTATCAATACTTACCCTACAATGTCTACGGGAGCAAGGTAAGCAAGGGCGGGCTGGTGCTTACTCACTGATCTGCACTGAACACTTTCCCTTGTTACCCTCCTGAGAGGGACCGGGTCTCTGGGAGCAAGGTAAGCATGG
>NW_006922190.1:608207-609367 GCF_000298275.1 Orycteropus afer afer | reverse complement strand
AAACCAGGCAAAGACATCTCTCAAAAGGAAAACTACAGACCAATATCTCTCATGAATATAGATGCAAAAATCTTCAACAAAATCCTAGCCAATAGACTCCAACAACATATCAAGAAAATCATTCATTATGACCAGGTGAGGTTCATATCAGGCATGCAAGGATGGTTCAACATTAGAAAAACAGTCAACATCATCCACCACATATATAGAACAAAGGATAAAAACCACATAATCATATCAATTGATGCAGAAAAGGCATTTGATAAAATCCAACACCCATTCCTGATCAAAACTCTCAACAAATAGGAATAGAAGGGACATTCCTCAACATAATAAACGGCATCTATGCAAAACCAACAGCCCACATTATTCTCAATGGAGAAAGATTGAAACTATTCCCCTTGAGAACAGGAACCAGACAAGGATGCCTGGTATCACCACTTCTATTCAACATTGTACTGAAAGTCCTGGCAAGGGCCATCAGGCAAGAAAGGGAAATCAATGGCAACCAAATTGGTAGGGAAGAAGTCAAACTATCCCTATTTGCTGATATGATCCTATACCTACAAAACCCAAGAGACTACGTCAAAAATCTACTGGAACTAATTGAGAAATTTAGCATCGTGGTAGGATAAAATCAACATCCAAAAATCAGTTGGATTCCTCTATACCAGCAAAGATATTGCAGAAGAAGAAACAAGGAATTCAATACTGTTTACAATAGGTACCCAAAAAATAAAATACTTGGGAATAAATCTTACCAGGGACACATAAGACTTCTACAAAGAAAACTATAAAAACTACTCCAAGAAACCATAAGAGATCTACATAAATGGAAGAACATCCCATGCTCGTGGATAGGAAGATTGAACTCTGTGAAAATGTCAATTCTACCCAAAGCAATCTATGCATTCAATGTAATCCCAATTCAGATCCCATCAACATTCTTTAGGAATATGTAAAACCAATCACTAAATTTATATGGAAAGGAAAAAGACCTCGGATAAACAAAGTACTATTGAAGAACAATATAGGAGGTCTCACACTGCCAGATCTCAAAACCTACTATACAGCCACAGTAGTCAAAACTGCCTGATACTGGTTTAATGACAGATACATAGACCAATGGAATAGAATTGAGAACCCAGATATAGATCCAT
>NW_006922190.1:604282-606071 GCF_000298275.1 Orycteropus afer afer | reverse complement strand
ATGGAGGGATGGACACAGGGAAGAGGGAACTATGGGGAGGAAGTGGAAGGGGAGCTGTTGCATTGTGGTAAACTGTAGTCAATATCATGAGACAAAGTATATGTGAACTGCTGCATGAAAAGTGGATTTGCTCTGTAAACCTTCACACAAATCACAATAAAAAAAAAGAAACATAGTAAGCCTAAATATATTTGTTATGGATTGAATTGTGTCCTCAAATATCCAACCATTTAGTTAGCAACTGAATGTAGTAACTGTTTGCGTCACTTGGTGACTTCCAACTAAGACAATATCTAAACACATTCAGAAAGTATATAGGGGAAATATCCTTCTTTAACCTGTTTCTAGAATTTGCAAAGTTTGCAGTGAGCTTATCCTAAAGAAACCACCTTTCCTTTATGGGTGTTCTTCTCCCACCTGTGTAGCCATTCCATTGAGGTCAGAGTCCTGTCTCACCATATACCATATTCTTACCTGAATAGAATAAGGTCACCTCAAGACCAGTGTCAGCACAATATCACACCCAAAAGAAGTAAAAGTTGCTTTGGTTTTATTTTTGTATTATTTTTCTGCATAAAAATTACTACAAATTTAGCAGATTAACACTCATTTATTAGTTCACACTTCTGTAGGTCATTAGTCTGGCACAATATGGCTGGATGTTCAGCTCAGGATATCTCAGACAAAAATAAAACTTTCTGCCAAGCTAAGTTCTCATTTGGAGGATCTGAAAGAAAATATGCCTCCAAGTTCATTCTTATATTTTGCAGAATTTAGTCCCTTAAGGTTTTATGACAAAAGCCCCTGTTTACTTGCTGTCTTTCAACCAAGGGCCATTCTCATCTCCTAGAAGCCTCCTGTTGTTCCCTTACAAGTGGCCTTCTCACAATATGGCATTTGCTTCATCAAGGCCAGCAGGAGAATATCTCTGCTGCTTGAAAGCTCTGACTTCTTTTCTGCACCAGCCAGAGAAAATTCTTTTAAAGTGTTTGCCTGATAAGGAATGGCCCGCCCATGATAATCTCACTTTTCCCATGTAATATAATATATCATGAAAATGATAAATCATCATATTCATGGGTCCTACCCGCACTCAAAAAGGGAAGGATTATATAAGGATGCAGGTCACTGGGATTTACTGGGATTTAACTATCAAGACAATAGTTGATGGGATCAAGATCTTACAGAAGAAACTATATTGGGGGAGTGATTAAATTGTTGTTAAATATGCATTAAAACCAAAACAAAAGAAAACCCATTAACATCCCATCAATTCTGACTCATAACAACTCTATAGGACAGAGTAGAACTGCCCCATAGGATTTCCAAAGCTGTAATGTCACATCTTTCTCCTACCGAGCAACTGTTCTGCTGACTTTTCAGTTAGCAGCCATGCACTTTAACCACTCTACCAACAGTGATTCTTGAAACAAAACCAGTTTCCCTCAAATAAATTTTAATTCATGGAGACCTCATGCATGTCAGAGCAGAACTGTGCTCATAGATGCAAAGGTCCATATATTCCATTCTAACACATTTGTTTCCAAAACAAGCTATATCAGTAGATATTAAAAATTCCTTGAATAAATAATTGTCCTGTCTCTTTTTTTTTTTTTTTTTTTCAGTTATTCAGAAACTATCCATGACATTATTCAGGAAACATTCTGTTGTTGTTGTTGTTGTTGTTAAGTGCCGTCGAGTCATTTCCAACTCATAGCGACCCCATGCACAGCAGAATGAAACACTGCCCGATCCCGCACCAGCCCCACAATCCCTGCTATACTTGAGC
>NW_006922190.1:601839-603792 GCF_000298275.1 Orycteropus afer afer | reverse complement strand
CCTTGACAACCTCAATCTTCTCTCCATTTATTGTGATGCTGCTCATTGGTCCAGTTGTGAGGATTTTTGTTTTCTTTATATTGAGACGTAATCCATATTGCAGACTGTATTCTTCAACCTTCATCAATAGGTGCCTTAAGTTATCCTCACTTTCCGCAAGCAAAGTTGTATCATCTGCATATCTCAGGTTGTTAATGATTCTTCCTCCAATCCTGATACCACGTTTTTCTTCATACAGTCCAGTTCATACATGTAGTTCTGTAGACACTACATTTGCTAAGTCTTACAAATTTTCATTTGTTTATTTTGTTCATAAAGTTTCCTTCTTTTGTTTTATGATCATCTTCATAGGCTTATGAATCATTTTCTCTTGTATATTCCTACATTTACTTTCACAATTTACATCAAAAAGTTTGTGTTGTAGGATTTCAAAATAGAGTATCTCTGGTGAGGAGCACGCTATTCCCTCTGGCATCTAAGGGCTTGAAAAACTAGGTACAGCAGTTTGAATTAGGAATTTTGGTGCTCTGAACAGCTTACGGAATCAGAGTGCACCAAACACAGAAGAGCAGAATTAGAGGAAAGGCACAGGGAGATTATTTAAGAAAGAGCTACCTGATAGAGGATGGATGGACACCTGAGAGAGGCCATTGGAAACTTACATGGGGCAGTCACTGACTGGCAGGCTAGGGCGGACACCTGAGATCCCTGAGCCAAGAAGGAAGACACCTTATAGAAGCATACCAGCAACCACTCCAATATTCCAGCGGGCAGCGGCAGGGACCTGCCTCCAGCAGCTGATTTTGTCAGTAATTTGGGTCATCTGGGTACAGGTGGGCACAGGCACCACCACTGAGATTCAAGGGGAGAATTCACTGTTGCACCAGGAAGGTGAGTCCCTCCCCTCCCAGTGGGTCACAGAGTGGGCTTGGATCAGACCAGGAGACATTGTGCTTATCTTTCTCACAGATATTGGGACCACAGGTCACTAGCAGGTACTTCTCCAACACCAACACAAGGGAAATTCCATGCATCTTTGGCGCTGCAGGTGGGCGGTATCACAGAAAAATTCCAGAGCCAGCCATTAGTGGTCTGGTGGGATTGCGTCAGTGCCACAAGCACACAGGGCAAGGAGAGCAAAGAAACAGCTGCTGAGTGCGGTCCCAGAAATTTTACCTTGGAGCCATTCTTTGGCATTGTGGGGCCGCAGAAGCGGGGTCTTCGAGTGTGCCTGAAACTGGAGGAAAGTTGACATGCCCTAACAATAGAAATCTTTCCTCAGGTTGAGCCGCGGATTTGTAAATAAATACATCATCAATAATAGCCTGCTCAAAGCCCTAGAAACAGACCCTAGCAACACCAAGCTTTCCTTCTTCTGCTCCCACCTTCTCCACCAATAACTTCACTCATTTGATAGAAAAAAACATATTCAACCTATTACCATAAAACCTCCCACTTCAAACTCTAAACCCTCTCTACAACAAACAGAGACACATTTCCACACTCCACACAGTGATTCCACAAACACAAAGAAAACAGCAGAGTGACCCAACACACCTAAATCAATAATAAAATAAAATACACCAGCTTCACCTTTTCAAAATATTAAACCATAAAACCAAGACAAAACAAATCAACACATAACCAACAGCTAGAGACAATCTAAAGAGACAGCATTCTACCAGATTTCAGGGGCTTAAGAAGAGGTTCTGCTTTCCAGGAACCCCAAAAACTTTCCAAAACTGCACTGCATGAATGAAAAGGTCCTAGGTCACACCTTTTTTTTTTTTTTTTTTTTTTGTAGTTTTTTTTTTTCCTTTCTTCATTATTCTCCTCTCTACATTTTTTCTCTTAGTGTCCTATCTCCAGATATTGCAGGTTTACCAGTTTTCTTCTTCTTTTCTCCACTTTTTCTTTTTTTGGGTTACTGTTCCTGTGTGATTTCATGGTATA
>NW_006922190.1:597697-598174 GCF_000298275.1 Orycteropus afer afer | reverse complement strand
TACCCTAAAGAAGTGAGAGCCATGACAAGAACAGATATATGCACACCCATGTTCATCGCGGCACTATTTACTATAGCCAAAAGATGGAAACGACCTAGGTATCCATCAACTGAGGAATGGATATCCAAACTATGGTACATACACACAATGGAGTACTATGCAACCCTAAAGAATAAGGTAGAATCTGCAAAACACCACATAATGTGGATGAACTTGGAGGACATTATACTGAGTGAAATAAGTCAATCACAAAAGAACAAATATTTTATTAGTCCATTATTGTAATAGTCAAGGAAAGATTTATCTACAGAAGGTCATTTTCTTGGTTGGTTACCAGGGGTGGGAGTGGAGGGTAGGAAACACTGTTAGATAGGTAAAGATAAGTATTGATTTGGGTGAAGAGAAGGGCAATTTATCAAATGTGAGTGATCAATATAGTGGCATTGAGGAAGAGAAAGACACAGAGAGGTACGTGGG
>NW_006922190.1:583986-595416 GCF_000298275.1 Orycteropus afer afer | reverse complement strand
CAAGCATGAGAGAAAGAAGGGCTGCTTATGCACAGGGAGACAGCTCAGGGGGTAGGAGTGCATGGAGTGATGGACACAGGGAAGAGGTAACTATCAGGAGGAAGTGGGAGACGAGATGTTGCATTGTAGTAAATTGTGGTCAATGTCATGAGAAAAAGTGTATGTGAACTGCTGTATGGAAAGTGAATTTGCTCTCTAAATCTTCACCAAAACCACAATTTAAAAAAGTTTTTGTTGTCCAGGAAAAAAAAAAAAAAAAGGCAAAATTGCAAATAAAATGTTATATATAAATTTATAATTACATCAACAGCCCAAAAGGAAAAAGAAGGAGGAGGATATAAAGAGGAGGGAAAAGGTCACAGTTATAGACACTGCTTACGTACAATTAAACAGCTACTGGGATTAGTTCATTTGGTTCAAAGGTTTAGGGTCATGGTTTCTTAGGTCTATCCACACAATAGTCCTGACATTGTCTTTAGAGTTTCTACTGCCTCCTAGTTCACTGAGTAGTGCCTGGGGTCTTAAAATCTTGAGAGCAGACCCAAGATACAACAATAGGTCACCATTCACCTGGAACAACAAAAGAAGGAGACAAAGGAATCAGAGAAGGGAATGGACTATAAGCCTAATTGTATCCATGAACAACTACCTCCTTTGCCATGACACCAGAAGAAAGGGATGGTACACAGCCACCGTTACTGAACATTTTGATCAAGGACAGAATAGTTGGATCCTTTATCAGAAACGGAACTGTGGAACAGAACTTCAAATTCACACAGAAACCAGAATGACTGGATCCATTGAGACTCCTTGAGTTTCTGAGGTGGTATCTCTACAGAAGTAGATTGCCCACTCTTCCTTCTGAGGAGTGGCTGGTGGGTTTGAATGGCTAACCTTCTGGTTAGCAGTCAAATGCCTTAGGCACTATGTCATCAGAGATCCTATGGAGACTGGAAGAACCCACAAATAATCTTTAAACCTTGAACCAAAACCGTTCCATGAAGTCATCTTTTACCTATGTTGTTGTTGTTAGGTACCGTGGAGTCATTTCCAACTCATAGCAACCCCACGCACAGCTAAATGATACACCACTTGATCCCACACTAGTTCCATGATCCCTGCTATACTTGAGCCCATTGTCACAGCCACTGTATCAATCCATCTCGTTGAAGCCCTTCTCCTCTGTCATTGACCCTTCATCTTACCAAGCATGACATCCTTCTCCAGGGAATGGTTCCTTCTGAAAACATGACCAAAGTAGGTTAGATGAAGTCTGGCCATTCTCGCTTCCAAGGGACATTTTGGCTGCACTTCCTCCAGGACAAATCTGTTAATTGTTTTAACAGTCCATGGTACTTTCAACATTCTTCACCAGCACCACAACTCAAAGCATCAATTCTTCTTTGGTCTTCCTTATTCATTGTCCAGCTCTCACATGCATATGAGGTGATTGAAAATATCATGGCTTGTGTCAGGCGCACCTTAGTCCTCAAGGAGAAATCCTCACTCCTCAGCACTTGAAAGAGTTCCTTCGTGGTTGACCTGCCCAGTGCTACATGTCGTCTAATGTCCTGACTGCTTCTTCCATTGGCATTGATCGTAGAATCAAGCAATGTGAATTCTTTAACAACCTCAATCTTTTCTCCATTTATCATGATGCTGCTTATAGGTCTAATTGTGAGGATTTTTGTTTTCTTTATATTGAGACACAATCCATACTGCAGACTGTATTCTTCAATCTTCATCAGTAAGTACCTCAAGTCATCCTCACTTTCAGCAAGCAAAGTTGTATCTTCAGCGTATCTCAGGTTGTTAATGCTTCTTCCTACAATTCTGATGCCATGTTTTTCTTCATATAGTCCAGCTTCTCAGATTACTTGCTCAGCATATAGAATGAATAGTATGGGGAAAAGATACAACTGACACACTCCTTTCTTGATTTTAAACCATGTAGTGTCCTCTTGTTCCATTTGAATGACAGCCTCCTGGTCAATGTACAGGTTCCTCATGAGTACAATCAAGTGCTTGGGAATTCCCATTCTTCTCAATGTTATCCATAATTTGTCATGATCCACACAATTAAATGCCTTTGCATGGTCAATAAAACACAAGTAAACATCTTTCTGGTATTCTCTGCTTTGAGCCAAGATCCATCTGAAAACAGCTATTGTTCCACGTCCTTTTCTGAATCCAGCTTACACCTCTGGAAGTTCTCTGTCAATAAACTGCTACAACCATTTTTGAATCATCTTCAGTTAGATCTTACTTGCATGCAATATTAATGATATTGTTCTATAATTTCCACATTCTGTGGGATCACCTTTCTTTGGAATGGGTACAAATATGGATCTCTTCCAGTCAGTTGGCCAGGTAGCTGTCTTCCAAATCTCTTGGCATAACCTAGTGAGTGCCTCCAGTGGGGCATCCGTTTGTTGAAATATCTCAATGGGTATTCCGTCAGTTCCTGGAGCCTTGTTCTTTGCCAGTTCCTTCATTGGAGCTTCGACTTCCTCCCTCAATATCATTGATTCTAGATCATATGCCACCTCCTGAAATGGATGAAAGTCAACCAGTTCTTTCTGGTACAGTGACTCAGTGTATTCCTTCCATTCTCTTTTGATGTTTCCTGCATCATTCAATATTTTTCCTATAAAATCTTTCAATATTGAAACTCAAGGCTTTAATTTTTTCATCAAATCTTTCAGCTTGAGAAATGCTGAGCGAGTACTTCCTTTTTGGTTTTCTAACTCCAGGTCTTTGCACATTCCATTATAGTAATTGGCTTTGTCTTCTCAAGCTGCTCTTTGAATCTTCATTTCAGCTCTTTTATCTTGTCATTTCTTCCATTTGCTTTAGCTACTCTCCACTCAAGGACAAGTTTCAGAGTCTCTTCTGTCATCCATTTTGTTCTACTCTTCTTTTCTTGTCTTTCTAGTGACCTCTTGCTTTCTTCATGGATGATGATCTTGATATCCTCCCACAATTCTTCTGGTTTTTGGTCACTGGTGTTCAGTGCATCAAATCTATTCTTTAGATAGTCCCTAAATTCAGGAGGGATATATTCAAGATCATATTTTGGCTCTCTTAGACTGGTTTTAATTGTCTTTAACTTCAAGTTGAACTTGCATATGAGCAGTTAATGGTCTGTTCCACAATCAGCTCCTGGCCTGGTTTTGGCTGAAGATATTGAGCTTTTCCATCGACTCTTGCCACAGATATAGTCAATCAGACTCCTGTGTGTTTCATCTGGTGAAGTTCACGTGTGCAGCCACCATTTGTGTTGTTGAAAAAAGATGTTTGCAATGAATAAGTCATTGGTCTTGCAAAATTCTATGATACGAGTTTCAGCATTATTGCTGGCACCAAGGCCAAATTTTCCAACTACTGGTGAATCTTCTTTGTTTCTAACTTTTGCATTCCAGTCACCAGTGATAATTAACACATCCTGATTGCATGTTTGGTCAATTTCAGACTGCAGAAGTTGATAAAATTCTTCAATGTCCTCATCTTTGGCTTTGGTGGTTGGTGCATAAATTTGAATAATATTCATATTAATGGGTCTTCCTTGTAAGTGTATGGATATTATCCTATCACTGACAGCATTGTACTTCAGGACAGACCTTGAAGCATCCTTTGTGATGATGGATGCCACACCACTCCTTCTCAAACTATCTTCCCAGCATAATATATCATATGGATGTCTGATTCAAATGGCCAAATCCAGTCCTTTTTGCTCAGGATATCAATCTTTATATGTTCCATTTGATTTTTGACAACTTCCAATTTTCCCAGATTCATACTTCGTACATGCCCTGTTCCAATGATTAATGGATGTTTGCAGATGTTTTACCTATAAAGCAGTTTAATTCAATTAATAAATAAGATTTTCCTTTAGCATTGATCTCTTTTAAAGAATTATCTGTATGAGGACAAATTGACAGCAGTTATTCCAAAGTGCTGATGAGAGTGGAAAAGATGAGGGGTAGAAAATCTAAGTCAGTGGTGATGAAATAATCTGGATGGTGAAACAGTAGCAAGAATGGTGACACATGTGAAAGTATATAACAAATGTCATTGAAATGCACATGTAAAAATTGTTGAATGGATGTATATTTGTACATGTTTCCATCAATAATAATAACAGTAAGTTTGTGAGACTGCCTAGCTTAAGACCTTATTTTCTGGACCTAATTTTCATCCCTATTCATTGTGTTATCCTCTTATATCTTCAGAAAATACATGTTGAAAAAGTGAACAAGTGAATTATTAATGAATGACTGAATATTGAATATATGGTGTAAAGAGATATCTCTCCTCTGTACTAGATCTAAGAGAAAGGGGCAAAGTAATTGTCATGACTTTCTCTGGTTTAAGAGGACTGGACAGAAGGATACATACATTAAAAGATCATGAATTTTGAATTTGAGACACATTAAAAAAAGCTTTGTTTATATAAAAACAACACCTAGCAGTGTTTCCATGGGTATGATTGAGGCAGAGGAAGTCTCAAGACACATCTACAGTCTCAGAGTGACCACATGTTAGCCTGGGAAACTTCTTTCCCTCACAACAACTCAGGTTTTGCTGTTGAACCAGAATTATCACTTGTACTGGATTTTTGCTTTGTTCACTTGGTATCACTGTCACCCTTCTCAAAGGTCATCTATACATTACAGAAGAGAAACTAGGATCTACATCCCAGAATCCACTTTGTTTGGTTCCAGGTTAGAGTCTGTAATAAAAATAACTTGCATGAGATCTTGAAGGCAGAAGAAAAAGAGAGTCCACAACTCTCTAGAGGCAGTTGCTGGCAGTTGCAGACAAATGTATTGATGGACATGAGTTTCAAAGTAACTTCCACTTGAGTGTCTTTGAGAACCACCTAAATCACAGTTGCAGAATGAGATCAACAATGCAGGTTTCCTGATGGCTCCTCCAGGTCTTCCAACCCTTATATAAATCTCTGTTTCCTGTATGAGAACCCTATGTATTCAGGATATATAGAATAACTTCTGCTTTCTCCTGACCAGATCCTGACTATAAAGCACTGATATGTTTTCTGTAGGGAAGAGTAGGGAGGCACTTAGTTTGTTTTTCTGCTACATGGCCTTGGTCAGGGCTACCCTAACTATTAGATAAGGTGAGAGCTCTGAACTCCGAGGGGGATAACAATCTCTCTCCTTCCAGAATGTTCCATGGTGTCTATGAATGTGGGCCCACTCCTCAACCTGCCCTTCTTTCTTATGTTCACAGTTCTGTGATCATGGAGAAAAGCAGCATGGCTCTCTCTATAGAATGTAATGAGATGCTTTCCCAGACAGAAATATCCACCAGTACACATTTCCCCCAGAAAAGCAGATTCCAACTTGTTTCACACAACTAAAAATGAAATATTAAACACTTCTTCCCAGAAAAAAAGATGGCAAATTGGCAGTTCCATCTCTAGAAATAAAAGTTCTGGCAACATTTGAGCAAAGTTTATCCTTCTTAAGTATGTGTGTGAATGTGTGCAGATTCATTAGTTTCAATCTCACACACACCTTGTCACAAAAGAATAAGCCAAAAACTCACCCCACTGTGTAAGATAGTCCAAAAGCTCACCCCTCTACAATAAGATAAGCCCCTAAACTCACCACACTTCAGTAGGACAAGCTCCAAATTTACCACACTTCAATAGGATAAACCCAAAAATTCACCTGATGATAACAAGGTAAATCCTAAAACTCTCAAACTGTCTATGAAGCTTTGATCTATCTGGCCTCTGCATAACATCTCAGACTTACTTCATGCACTCTGAGTTCAGGCCTAATTAGCCTTTTTATAGTTACTTGAATCAGTTCTGTTCCTTCAGGTCTTAGGGCCTTTGCACATTCCAATGTGAACTCTGCCTGAAAAACTACCATGAACTCTGCCTCTGCCTGTATACTCTTTGTCTCAGTAATTATTACTCACCTTCCAGGTGGTTTTAAATGTCACTTCCACAATCAAGTCAATTCTTCCTGTTATACACTCTGATAGTATCTTATGCTTCCTCTTTGTAGGACATATTACAACTATAACTAACTAATTTTTAAAATATCTTTCTTCTTTTCTAGATTATATTTTCCTAGTATTATATCTTAATCAGTGTATCCCTGATATCTGTCATGGTGTTAAGCAAATAGACCTTCAATATCTGTTGAATTAAAGAAAGGAAGAAGGGAGGGAAAGAACAATGGAAAAAGGAAAGAAAGAAGGAAATGTGAGGTGATGATTAAAAGAAATTTCACCATAAAAAGCCAAACCAAACTTGCTGCTGTCAAGTCAAATCCAACTCATGTCAACTCCAATCAAGTTATGGTAACCCCATGTGTGTCTGAGTAAAATTGCTCCATAAGTTTTTTCAATAACTGATTGTTTAGAAGTGGATCAACAAAGTATTTCTTCTGAGGAGTCTCTGGATAGACTAAAACCTCCAACTTTTTGGTTATCATCTGAGTGTATTAACAGTTTGTCCCACGCAAGGATTCCCAAATTCATGATAGGTAAGGGATATTCTAGGCACTGTGGGAAAAGGAATCTATGTATTGATTGGTGAGGGGAAAAAAAAAAAAAAAAGACCAACATAGGAGCCCGGAATAGTACTTTGCCTGGCAGAGAAATAATTCAGTGCAAGGTCACTAAATGAAATTTTGTTTTCTGGAGATGCTGATGATAAAAGAAATTGGAGCATGTTTGTATTTCATCACCAACTGACAACTCTAGTTCTGAGAGTAAGTAAGACTGGCTGGCCTTGGTGGGCTGACAGAAGCTGCACCACCTCCATTTTTGGAAGCATTTGGCTATCCTATTTCCCAACTGAACTCCAAAGATTGTGTCAGCAAATAATGGGTCCAACCTTGTCTGGTTCTTGGCAGTATAAAACAGCTTGAATCATAGGACAGGAAACAGAAACAGATGTGGACTATTCCCTGCTTTGTACACAAGAAGCCACTTGCCATATGAAAAGAAAAAAGTGATACATTATGTAACGTACTCAGAATATAAGGAGAGTAGTTCATCATTTAAATCCATCAGTTTGTCCTACAAGATCTACTGAATTTTTAAAATATAATTAATTTTCTTTTTATTGTTGTTGCTGAGAATATGCCCAGCAGAACTTATACCAATTCAACAACTTCTGCACGTACAGTTCAGTAACATTGATTACATTTTTCAAGTTCTATATCCATTCTCACCTTGCTTTTCCAAGTTGTTCCTCTGCCCATAGAGATTGATCTTTAAAAAGCATGATATTCAAGGCAGACAATTTTTACTAATTAAGCTAAACTACTTTCAGTTGTAAGAAGATTTCAGGGAATATTTTTGGTTTAAGGATTGAAGATTACAGCTTTAACAAATTCTTAACTACTACTCTCCAACTTCTTCTTTCTACCTTTATGTCCATCCCCAAAACAACTTCAACATGATAATTTTCCCCAAGGCTCTGTGTATGTATGTACATATATTGGAAGTGAGGGACTGATGGTGATGTTGTTTCATTCATTTAGCTCAGAAGCTAAATTTAGTGTGGCTGGTGATTTCTTGAGAGGATAGAAATTTTGTCTTGAAAGCATTGAAACAGTGCAGAAAGAAGTGGAGCTCAGAATTAATGGGACTGCCATAAGGTGAGCAAAAGAGGAAGTGCAACCTGCTGCAAACCCTGTGCCTTGCAAGACTGGGAATTTTCTCTCTGGGGAAGCAGCCCCAGGTGCAGGTACTCAATATTTATTTTCTTAAAATTGAACTGAAAATGTTCCTAGCTATGTAGCAGCAAGCTGAAGGCATTTCTTTTCCTGTTGAATGACATTCTGTACCCTTTATTTTCATTCCCTGTGCCTAGGAAAAATCAATACAACTTCCAAGTTACACTGACATCATTCCCTTCTTTACCTTTCAAATATAAGCTAAATGGTATAATTAGGGAGCTCTGGTAGCGTAGTACATAGGGCATTTGACTGCTAACCAAAAGGCTGGTAGTTCAAACCCACCAGCCGCTCCTTGGAAGGAAGATTAGGCAATCTATTTCCATAGTGATTCTGCCTCAGAAACCCAAGGAGGGGTTGCTATGAGTTGGTGATGACTCCAAGGCAGTCAGTTTGGTTTTGGGGGTATTTTTTTGGGTTTGGTATGTGTTAACATTTACAGTTGAACAAAATGTATGACATATACATATTTTCTTGTGTATGGGAAGAATAACTCTTGAAACTTATGCAAGAACCTGGTTATGCTGATTTTGGAAAGGGACTGGAGAGTTAGGGGATAGAATGGAAAAGAGACTTTTTATTGTGTGTTTTGTAGCTTTTGAATTTTGAACCAATTAAGATTTTGCCTATTCAAAAAAAAAAATTAAAAGAAAAGCAAACATTTAGAGATAAAAGTAATCTTTATAAGAATTAATAATTATTAACTCTAAGTTTTATGGATCAAGTTGAGGGCTAGTGAGAGAAGGTAACAAAGCTTCTAGGTTAGAAATGAAACAAACTAAACATCATTAGCATCATCATCATTATTGTTAACAATAATATGGCTATGTTTTAAATTTCATCAATCAAGATATTAGGAGATATTTCCTGAATAAGAAGATTTGAAGCCATAAACATAATTAAGAGTCTTATGTGTTTCCTGGTCAGTCAAGGATCAGAGGCTCACACACAAAAAGATCCTTAATTCCCAGAGCCCTTCTAATCATAAAAGAATACCCAAGGCATTATGAGAAACTTCACCTACCAACAAGCTATGTTACAGAAACCAAAACCAAACCAAACTCACTGTCATCGAGTTGATTCGACTCATAGTGACCCCTCCTTGGGTTTCCAAGGTGGTATCTCTATGAAAGTAGATTGTCCAATCTTCCTTCTGAGGAGTGGCTGGTGGGTTTGAACATCCAGTCTTCTGGTTAGCAGTCAAATGCCTTAGGTACTACGTCACCAATAAAAGGAGCAGTCTAAGAGAGAAATGGAAGAGGTAAAACACAAGAAAGTCAGTAGCCAATAACACATTAGAACTGGATAAGAGCTAGTTTTAGAGTGATGCAATCACTTTGAAAGCCATGAGAGTTTCTACCATTTGTCTTAATTTCCTGTTGGCTGCGTAAAGCTTCATAACCTCTGGTCATTTTTTCCAAATCTTTGAAGGAAATATATCCCAAGTACAAAGCCAATGGACAAAAATTATAAAGAAAAATGTCAATATATGTTTATATGTAATAATTTTATAATTATACATCAAAAACAGAGACAAATTGGAAATTTGAAATAACTGCACTTTTAACAGAACAGAGTTAACAAAACTGTATATTTAAAGACTGAAGACAGTGGACTAGGAAGATATATCATCAAATTCTCTATAAAAAAGAGTTGAGAAACTAAATGAAACAAATAGAGATGACAATTCTGGAAAGTGAGTTTCAAAGGAAAGGGTAATGAACATCAAATACTGATTACAGATGGAGATTGAAAGAAAATAATGAACAAAGAGGTGTACAGAGCAGTGAAATGCAAACAGCACAGTGAGACCATTTTGAATTTTTGCAAGCTGAGTTCCCATAGGGCAGGAACCAGATAACCTGGTGAGAGCTGATAACCAGATCTGCTGGCATAGAGCTATATCAGCATCTATACTGGTGATTGAGGGAAAGAAAGGTGTGATTCTGTCCAAATACCTCATACAACCTCTCAGTGAAAAGAGCTGTGCCACTTTTTTTTTTCTTTTTCCTTTATCTTTCTTCTTAGCTCTTCCCTCTCCATCACCCCTTATTTTTTCTTTTTCTTTTTCTGTTTTTTTAAATAATATTTTCATTGTTGTGTGGGTGAAAGTTTATAGACCAAATTGATTTTCCATTCATACCCATTTTGTTTTGTGACATTCGTTGAAATCCTCACAATGTAACACTCTTCCCACATCCTCCTTGTGTTTACTATTTCCGTTCATCCTTGTTTCCTATCCCTTATTGCCTTCTGAGCTTTATTCCTGGACAAATGATGACTTTTTGCTTTCCTGTGGTTGATTATTCTGAGTGCATACCTCTCTGATGTTATTGTTAACCTTATTATAGGCCTGCCTAGTGTTTGGCTGAAGTTGAGCCATAAGAGTGAGTTAAATTCCAGGCCTGAAGTTGTCTAATGGTCATCGTCTCAGGGGTTCCACCAATCTCTATCAGACAGGTAAGCCTGGTCTATTTTTTATTATTTTGAATTTTGTTCCACATACTTCTCCAATTCTATCTGGAAACTCCTATTGTGCATTTTTCAAAGCAGTGAGCACTTATTGGTAGCTGAGCACATGTATTTTTTCTGGTCTCAGGGTCTTGGAGGCTGGAGTTTGCAATTTGTCCTCTGGACTAATTATTTCCTTGCATCTTTGATTCTCTTCCCTCTTCTTTGCTGCAGATGGGGAGAAATAAATAGTTGCATCTAGGAGGGCCAGCAACAAACTTTAAGACCCCAAAAGATGAAGTACTTAGGACTAAATACAACCAGAGATACAAAAGACCTATACAAAGAAAACTCTAATACAAGAAACCAAGATACCTACTTAAATGGAATAGTATACCATATTGATGATAAGAAAAGTTAAAATATTGATACTACCCAAAACAATCTACAGATATAATGTCAAGGGAGATTCAATAATCTCCTTTTAGAGAGATGGAAAAACTAATCATCAACTTTATATAGACAGGAAAGAGACCTTGGTTAAACAAAACACTTATAACAAAGAACAAAGTAGGAGTCCTCACACTCCCTGATTTCAAAATCTGCTATACAGCCATAGTAATCAAAACAGCCTGGTATTGGTACAACAACAGACGCATAGACCAATGGAACAGAATTGAGAACCGAGAAGTAAATCTATTCACCTCTGAACAGCTGATCTTTGACAAAGGGATGGAACCCATTACATGGAGAAAAGAAAATCTCTTTAAAAAATCATTCTGGCAAAACTGGATATCTATTTCCAGGAAAATGAAACAGGGTCGATAACTTTCATCATATAAAAAATTAAGTCAAGATGGATCAAATGCCTAAATGAAAACCTAAAACTATAAAGATCATCAAAGAAAAAATAGGGACAAATGTAGGGACCTTAATATATGGCATAAATACATTATTAAACACAATTAAAAATATACAAACTTCAGAAGACAAAGTAGATGACTGGGAATTCCTGAATATTAAACATTTGTGTGCATCAAAAGACTTCACCAAGAGAAGAGCAATGTACCAAATGTGAGTGACCAATATGGCATCATTGAGGATGAGAAAGCCATAGAGAGGTACATGGGAAGTACAGACAACAAATATGAACCCTTTTGCATATATAGTACTGAGTTGTAAGTGAAGGCAAACATAGGTATATGGATGGATAGATAGGTGGACAAGCTAAACGATTAGGAATGTCTATGAAATG
>NW_006922190.1:572900-583083 GCF_000298275.1 Orycteropus afer afer | reverse complement strand
TTAAAAAAAAAAAAAAAAGACTTCACCAAAAGTAAAAGGAGAACCTAGACTGGGGAAAAAAAATGGCAATGATGTATCAGACAAGGGAGTAATCTCTAAAATTTATAGAAAACTTCAATGCCTTAACAAAAATAGGAGAAACTATTTAGTTAAAAAATGGGCAGAGGACATGAATAGACACTTAACCAAAGAAGACCTTCAGGTAGCTAACAAACACAAGAAAAATGCTCATGATCATTAGCCATTAGAGACATGCAAGTCAAAACCATCCTAGCATCAATAGCAAAGTTCAGGATAATAGAAAACAACAAATGCTGTCAAGGATCTGGAGAAATTGGAATCCTCATACACTACTGGTAGGACTATAAATGGTGCAACCACTTTGGAAAATGGTATGGCACTTCATTAAAAATTTGGAAATAGAAATATCATGCAATCCAGCAGTCCACTACCAGGTATATATCCTAGAGAAATAAGAGCCATGATGTGAACAGATTTATGCCCTTCCATGTTCATCACAGCATTATTCACAGTAGTGAAAAGATTAAAACAGCCTAAGTGTCCATCAGCAAATGAATGGTAAGTAAACTATGGTATATATACACAATGGAGTATTATGGAATTTTAAAGGATGAATCTACAAACACCTTATCACATGGATGAACCTAGATGACATACAGAATGAAATTAGGTCAAATATTTTATGAGGCCACTACTGTAAAAAGTCACACACACAGAAAGAAACGTTCTTTGAAAGTTAGCAGGAGTGGAAGGGGAAGTCAGGATAATTCACTAACTACAAGGTACACAAGTAGTAACTTGGATGAAGGTAAAGGCAATATACAATAAGGAGGAAATTAGCACAAAATGGCCAAGGCAAAGGAAGACATGGGAGGAGACTGGAAGCTAAAGGCAATAAAGATAAATACTAACACGTATGCAATCGTGCAGTAACAATAATCTGCAAGTGGATACATAGATAGACACACGTGCTGAATAGGTGTGGGAAGGAGAATGGAACTATACCCAAGAATATGTATTGGTTTGACAGAAGATATTTCTACATGTGTATTTGTAAATGCTGCAAATGTTATCTATGAATATAGTAGAGCATATAGGGGAAAAGTTATTAAAACTTCTTAGTCATAATCAAACACCTTGAGGGAATGAGTCTCTGGGCCTGGGGGTTGAGGACCATAGTCGTGGGGAACATGAAGGTGAATTGGCATAACACAACCGACAAAGACAATGTTCTGCATCTTGTGTTGGTGAGTAGCAACTGCAGTCTTCAAAGCTTTTTAGCAACCATCTAAAGTACAACTATTGGTCTTTCCCCATTTGGAGCAAAGAAGAGTGAAGAAAATCAAAGACACAAGGAAACCATTGTTTAGAGGACTTACAGACCATGCAAACCCCAGCCTCCAGGACCCTGAGATCAGAACTAGATAGTGCCAAGCTACCACTGCTCACTGCTTTGAAAAGGGCACAATAAGAAGTCCTAGATAGAGAGAAAAACGCGGAACAAAACTCAAAGTAATAATAATAATAATAAAGACCAGTCTCAAATAATAATAGAGACTGGTGAAACCCCTGAGACTATGACCTTTAAACACCCCTCAAGCCTAGAAGTGAACTCATTCCCATGGTTCAACTTTCAGCCAAGCAATAGTCAGGCCTATAAAGTGGTCAATAACACCAGAGAAGCACACACTCCTTAGAACAATCACTCATAAGATATCAAAAGGGAAGCATTTGCCTGGGGATGAAGCTCAGAAAGCATGAAGGGATACAATAGAAGGATGAATGAAAACAATAAATACAGAAAGGAAGTGGGAAGAGTGCTGTTACATTGTGAGGATTGCAATAAATGTCACAAAACATAATGTGTACAAACTGTTGAATGGAAGACCAATTTGGTCTGTACATTTTCACACAAATCACAACAAAAAGATATATATGTAGATATAGATGTATATACACATATATACACAAATATATACATATACATATATATATATATATACATATATATATATATATATAATTAAGAGCACAAAAATGCATGGTTCAAAAACAGATTATGTTTGAAATAGAAAATATAGTTCATAAACCCCCAAAAAATGAGCTTAATTAAAGAAATAAACATTGAAACAATTAAAATTCATTTTGCCTATAACACTAGCTAAGAATTGTTTTACATCAAAGTATTCAATACGTCTTCCTTTACACTCTACGTGCTTTTTTCCTTCCTATATCCAAGGACTCTAAAATATGCACCAATAGATCTCATACTTCCTCTCAATAGTATTTATTCTGAATCATTATTAAACTATATCCTCCTTACTAAACTATAAGCTTCCTGACATTTGGGCAATGTACCAGTTAGAGTGTTTCAGCCCCTAATCCTGGAACACTAGTGGCCTGCTGTTTAAGGCATTTGGCTGCTAACCTAAAGGTCACTGGTTTGAACCTACCAGCCTATCTGCAGGAGAAGGATGAAGCAGTCTGGTTCTGTAAAGATTTACAGCATTGGAAACCTGTTGGGCAGGGCAATTCTACTCTGTCTTACAGGGTCTCTATGAGTTGGATTTCACTTGATGGGAGTGAGTTTGTTTTTTTTCATTGTTGTTCTTTCTTTTTGGTTTACTCTAGGATTTCAATAAACACATATTAAATGAATTAATAAACTGGTGACTTTCTGGGAGACTGAATTAGTACTTTTCTGTTTTCTTTTTAACTTTGCATTGTGAACATTTTCAAACTAAAAAAGTACCCATCACCTATCTTTAATTATAAACAATTTATCAAACTTGTTCAATCTATCCTCCACTTTTCTGCCCCATTCTTATAACTTGATTATTTTAAATAAGTGCCTGATATCACATAATTTCACAATAATTGATAACAACAATTATCAATATCATTATCACAACTATAAAATTGTAAATTTTTAATATCCTATAAAACCTATTTTGTGTTCATATTTCCTTAATTGTCTCAAAAATGTCTTTTTCAAGTTAATTTCTCTAAGTCAGAATTACAGTGATATTCACACATCTTGTTTAATATATCTATTAAATTTCTCTTAACCTACAGTTTACTATCACTGTTATTTTTATGTTATTTATTTATTGAAGAAATGGAGTGATTTATCTATTAAAATTTTCTAGGTAATTGCATCATGTTGTTGTCATTTGACATTTTTCCCATTTCCCATGTTTTCCATAAACTGGTAATTAGATCTAAAGGCTTGAGTAGTTTCACATTCAAATTTTTATTTTTGCAAGAATTCTTCACAGGTGGCAGTGTGTGTTTCCTATACCACCATATCAGGAGACTCAAATGTTTGGTTTTCCCACTTTAGGAATACTCAGAGGACTTAGATGTTGTCAGAGCCTTGCCCACTCATTATAAAGTTTCCCGATCATCTTTTCACCTATTCGTTTTAGCAAACATCACTGATCTTTGCCTACATGTATTATTTTATTATTTCACCAAAGGCTAGCAAGTAAGCTCCATTTCATGTTAATGCCATGTGTGCCAGAGTAGAACTATGCTCCATAGGGTTGCAAGGCTGATTTTTCTAAACTAGATCATTGACCTTCCTTGTGAGGTGCCTCTGGGTGGACTGGAACCTCCAGCCTTTAAGTTAACAATTGGGAGCATTACCATTCACAGCAACCAGGGTCTCTACATTATTGTTGTTGTTAGCTATTAGAGTCAGCTCCAAGTTATGGCTAACATAATGAAACAAAAGCCCAAACACAACATAATGAAACACTGTTGAGTCCTGTATTTCAGACTATCTCCATCACTGGCTTTGGATCTATTATGATCTATGGGGTTTTCCTTGGCTAATTTTTCAGACACCAGTCCTTTCATCTTACCTAGTCCATCTTAGTCTGAAAGCTCAGCCAAAACATGTTCAGCATCATAGCAAGATGCCAGGTTCCCTTGACAAACAGTGACTGTGCATGACATGCTTGACCACAACTGATCCTGCATTTTGTGTTATGTTGTTAAGTGCTGTCAAGTCAGCTCTGATGCATAGTGACCCTCTATACAACAGAAAGAAACACTGCCCAGTCCTGTGCCATCCTCACAATCCTTATTATACTTGCTATGCTTGAGCCCATCGTTGCACCTCCTTTTTCGCTGACCCTCTACTTTACTAAGCATAATATACTTCTCCAGAGACTGGTCCCTTCTCACAAAATGACCAAAGTAAGTGAGAAGAAATCTGGCCATTCTTGCTTCTAAGGAGCATTCCAACTGCACTTCTTCCAGGACAGATTTGTTCATTCTTCTGGCAGTTCATGGTATTTTCAGTATTCTTTGATAACACCACAATTCAAAGCCATAAACTCTTCTTTAGTCTTCCTTATTCATTGTCCAGATTTCACATGCATATGAGGCTATTGAAAATACCATAGCTTGGGTTAGGCACACCTAGTCTTCAAAGTGACATCTTTGCTTCTTAAGACTTTAAGGAGGTCTTTTGCAACAGATATGCCAATGCAATACTACATATGATTTCTTGACTGCTGCTTCTGTGGGTGTTGACTGTGGTGGATACAAGTAAAATAAAGTCCCTGACAACTTCAATCTTTTCTCCATTTACCTTGATGCTGCTTATTGGTCCAGTTGTGAGGATTTTCATTTTCTTTATGTAGAAATGTAGTCCATAATGAAGACTGCAGTCTTTGACCTTCATCAGTAAGTGCTTCAAGTCATCTTCACTTTCAGCAAGCAAGGTTGTGTGGTCTGCATATTGTAGGTTATTAATGAGTCTCCCTCCAATCCTGATACAGTGTTCTTGTTCATATAATCCAGCTTCTCAGGTTATTTGCTCAGCATATAGATTGAATAAGTATAGTGAAAGGATACAACCCTGATACACACCCTTCTTGATTTTAAACCATGCAGTATCCCCTTGTTCTGTTTGAAATGGTAGCCTACGTACAGGTTTTATATACAGGTCTATATACAGGTTCCTCACGAGCATAATTACACGATCTGGAATTTCCATTCTTCTCAATATTATCCATAATTTGTTATGATCCACTAAACCTAATGCCTTCAAATAGTCAATAAAACACAGGCAAACATATTTCTGGTATTCTTTCCTTTCAGTTAATATCCATCTGACATCAGCAATGGTACCTCTTGTTCCACATCCTCTTCTGAATCCAGTTTGCATTTCTGAAAGTTCCTTATCAGTATACTGCTGAAAACATTTTTTTAATTATCTTCAGCAAAATTTTACTTGTGTTGATATTATTGATATTGTTCAATAATTTCCACATTCTGTTGGATCACCTTTCTTTCCCAAGGGCATAAATATGAATCTCTTCCAGTCAGTTGGCCAGGTAGCTGTCTTTCAAATTTCTTGGTCTAGACAAACAAGCATTTCCAGCATTGTATCCATTTGGTGAAACACTGCATTGAGTATTCCATCAATTCCTGGAGCCTTGTTTTTCACCAACTCCTTCATTGTAGCTTGGACTTTTTCCTTCATCACCTTTGGTTCTTGATCATATGGTACCTCCTGAAATGTTTGAATGATAACCAATTCTTTTTGGTACAGTGACTCTGTATTTTTTCCTTTTTTTTTTTTATGATTCCTGTATCATTCTATATTTTGTCCATGGAAACTTTCAATATTACAATTCAAAGCTTGAATACTTTCTTCAGTTCTTTCAGAAATGCCAAGTGTGTTCTTCCCTTTTGGTTTTCCAGCTTCAGGTCTTTGCCCATTCCATTATAATACTTTACTTTGTCTTCCTGAGCCAACCTTTGAAATCTTCTGTTCAGCTCTTTTATTTCATTATATCTTCAATTCACTTTAGCTACTCTCCATTCAACAGCAAGTTTCAGACTTTCTTCTGACATCCATTTTGATCTTTTCTTCCTTTCCTGTCTTTTTAAAGACCTTTTGCTTTCTTTGTGTATGATGTCCTTGATGTCACCCCACAAGCGTTTTGGTCTTCAGCCATTGGTATTCAATGCTCTAATCTACCCTTCATACGGTCTCTAAATTCAGGTAGGATATAATCAAGGATGTATTGTTGCTCTCATGGACTTATTTTAATTTTCATTAGCTTCAACTTGAACTTGCATATGAGCAATTGATTGTCTGTTCCACAGTCAGCTCCTGGACTTCATCTGACTGATGATACTGAACTTCATCTGATTTAAAATGGTCAATACTAGTCTATGTCTGCTGACTAGTGCCTAGAATATTTATCCTTATGCCTTCTATTACATTTTTGACAACTTCTAATTTTCCTACATTTATATTTTGTACATTCCATATTCCAATCAGAAATGAATGTTTGCAGCTTTTCTTCCCCCATTTTGAATCACTCCCCATCAGCAAATGAAGGTCCCAAAAGCTTTACTCCATCCACATCAAGGTCAACTCTACTTTGAGGACACAGCTCTTCCCCACTCATACTTTGACAGCCTTCCAACCTGAGGGACACTGTATCATACAATGTTTCATGGCTCTTCATGAAATTTTCCAGCAATATGTAGACAGTATTTCACTCTTATTCATAAAGTCTTCAGTGATCAATTTTTTTCAGAAGTGGATGGCCCTATCCTTCTTCCCAATCTGTCTTAATCTGGAAGCTCCAATGAAACCTGTCCACCATGGGTGAACTTACTGGTATTTGAAATACTAGTAGCATAGCTTTTAGCCTAGAGAGTTCCCTATAATACAGTATAAACAGGAAGCATACAATAATGCTTGATCCTTGCTATTAATATGCCAGATTTTTTTAATAACGAGTTGGTGACTTAGAAACCTGCACAGCTGAGTAATGACTTCTTGAAATGTTTGGTTTGGTTTAGTTGTTTTGGACTTCTTTAATAGTGGCATGAATTCATTTTTAAATATATTTGTATACATGTATTCAAGACATTATACTCATTGTTCTTTTCAATGCTCAAATTGTCCCTTCTTTGACCAGTGGCAGTTCTTTCAAATTGGTCCTATATCCTTTTGACATAAACTCAGTACTCTTTGATATCTGGCTCATCTTACAGATCTGCTGCCTCATATTTGGGATCACTAATTTCTCCTGGGAGTCTTGATTCCTTTGCATTCAAAGACAGAAATCTGAGATCTGGGTGTGCTTCTTATTATCTGGGCCTTTTCAGTGTCTTACAGACACTTAAAATTGAAGGGTCAATGCTTTGTTAAAGGAGAAGCAAAGGTGACTATTTGAGGAAACCCTCTCACTCCTCATTCTTTATGGGTAATGGTGGTAGTGAGGGTGGTTGAGACCAGAAAAAGGGCTCTTATTAATCTAAATAATCTAGTATGTATTAGAAATTATGTATCTTTTAGAAAAAAGTAAATGATGTTGTTTCCTTTTCAAACTTAAAATCACAGTGTTTTAAATTATTTGATTTTATATTTATATCTCTTTCTTTTATGATAATAAAATCATGGTTCTCAATGATACTAACAAACAAAATTGTTTATATGCTTTATCTTATAAAATACATTTTCAAATTTGAAAACCAATGTAATTACTAACAATAAGATTGCAAAATGCAATTTGAAATTTCTTTATGGTTATATGTGCCCTTAAGCTACATCTCACAAGTGATGTGTAGTTAAAATTCTATATTCAAAAATCACAAGAAATAGGAGTTAAGGTAAGATGGCAGAATAGGTAGACAAACTACGAAGACACTTTTTCAACAAAGAAAAGGGGAACCAATTAACAGAGATATGTAAGATAATCCTAGAGTCCTGAGCTTTGAAAGGAAGGATACAAAAGTGGACTAAGCTCCAACTAGTAGAATAACCTCCATGAGAACACCAAAAAAAGAGACATATAGAGCTGCTGTCTGTCAACAATCCTGACAGTACGGAAAGGTTGGATATTGCCAAGGGGTGTTAGGACCAAAGAATTAACCTAAAAATCATCCCTGCTAAACAGGGGCTGGACAGAGAACTGCACTGCTGGCTGGTGAACAAAAGGGGAAGCACCACAGAGGGAGACAGGCTGAGCCACAGACTTTTGCCAGTCTGGAGTGTGCAGCCATTTTTAATATTTAAAAGCTATTTGACCATTTTGGATATATAAAGCAACAGTTTTCCCTTGGATTCCAGGGACCTAAGAATAGGCTCTACTTGCCAAGGACTGCAAGGACATTCTAGACACAAAGGACAGGAAAGGTGCAATATTCCCCTTGTTATTCTTATAACCCACACCCTCTTGGTGAATGGAGCTGTGGCCATGCCTCACTTCCAACCACCTTCTAGGCTGGCAGGAATTCCATTCCAGTTTGTGTGCTCCAATGGAATGGCCTGCCCCACAGTGCTGAGATTTTTTTTCCCTTTTTCTTTTTTAGTTTCTTTGTTTTTGTCTGTTTTAAAATTATTATTATTATTATTTGTCCTTTTTCTTATTATTCTCTATTCTTCCCTTCCCTGGTTCTAGTTTTCAGCTTTTTCTCTCTTCACTGTTCCTGATGCCCATTTTTTTGCTTTCTTCTTGAGGTTAATCCCATTCCTTGCTTTTCTTTTTGCATTTTTCCCATTTTTTCTTTTTATTATCCTACTCTACCTCTTTTCTATTCTTGCCCCCACAAAAGGCATTGCAGGGGTTTTCTTTCCTTTTCTTTCTTTTCTCATTTTTTTTTGGAGGATTGTTCCCATGTGTTTATGAGGTGTTTTTTGTCAACATGCTTTTAATTTTTTGGTGGTTTTCAATTGTTGTTTTTGTCTAACTTAGTGAGAGACAGCAATCTTCCCATACAATGTGATCACACCTGAATCTCCTGCAGCTCCACTTACTGAGTGAGAGCCACCACTTCCTGCTGTACCAATGGGCCAATGATCCAGAACTACCAAGAAGAGCCTGACTGACCCATAACTGCTCTTTACAAACAGTTAACAGAGAACTAAATACAACAACATCACAATGTCTTGGAGACAAACAACCATTACAGTCCACACAAAGAAGCAAGATAAAGCAGGACAAACAAGGGAGCAGGGACAGACCCAGAGCACATCTCTGAGGAAGAAACAGCATTGGAACTCCCTGATAAGGAATTCAAAAGAATTATATTTAAGTATCTTCAAAGGATTGAAAGACAGATCAAGGAAAACACTGACAAAATTAAGGAAAACACAGGCAAAACAATAGAACAATTCAGAAGAAAATGCAAGAACAAAATGAGAAAATAAATGAAAAGTTAGAAATTATACAAAATCTACAGATAGAAATCCAGAAGTTTAATACTAAATTTTCAGAAATAGATAACACATTGAAAGGGAAAAGGAGTAGAATAGAATCAATAGAAGACATAATTAGTGAGATTGAAGACAAATACCTGAATACTTCTTTGGAAAGGGATCAATAAGAAAAAAGATCAAGACAAAATGATGAAACCCTAAGGTTCATGTGGGATATCAACAAAAGTAATACCCTACACATAATCAGAATTCCAGAACAGGAAGAAAAAAAAAAATTGTCCAAGTTTGTTGGAAGAGAACTTCCCTGATATGATGAAAGATGAGAATATATCCACTCAGGAAGTCCAAAAAACCCTAAACAGGACAGAACACAAAAGAACATCACCAAGATATATCATCAAAGACAAAGACAAAGACAAAGAAAGAATCCTGAAAGCAGCATAAGAAAAACAAAAAGTTACCTATGAAGAGCAACCAATAAGAATAAACTCTGATTTCTCAGCAGAAACTATGCAAGTAAGAAGGCAATGGGATGGTATATACAAAATCTGGAAAGAGAAAAATTTCCAATAGCCAGACGTCTGGTTAGCAGTCAAATGCCTTAGGCACTACACCACCAAAGCTCCCAAGAATTATATAGGCAGCAAAATTGTCCTCAGATATGAAGGTGAAATTAGGACATTACCAGATAAGCAGAAATTAAGGGAATTTGTTAACACCAGACCAACCTTACAAAAGAAACTAAATGGAGTCCTTTGAACAGAGAAGCAATAACAGCAAACAACAACTGACCATTAATACACAAGATGACATAACCCAGAAACCAACACAGCTATGGAAGTATCCAAAGTAAAATAAGCTTACAAGATTGTAAACAGGGAACTAAAGACATCAATTGGCAAATAAGGACAAATAGAAACCAGAAAGAGGGGAGAAAATGGTGTAGTTACAGAATTTCTAAATGGT
>NW_006922190.1:564117-571335 GCF_000298275.1 Orycteropus afer afer | reverse complement strand
AATTTAACAAAGGAAAACAAGAAGAGAATACAAATAACACGAATAAGAAATGAAATGGGCCACATCACAATAGAACCAATTGAAATAAAGAGGAAAATATCAGGACACTATAAACTATACTCCAACAAATTTGAAAACTTGGAAGAAATGGAAAGATTTCTAGAAACACACTACTTACCTAAACTAACACAGACTGAGGTGGAAAAGTTGAACAGATCTATTTTGAAAGAAGAAATTCAATAGGTCATCAAAAAATTACCAACAAAACAAAGTCCTGACTCAGAAGGTTTCACTGGAGAATTCTACTAAACTTTCAGAGAAGAACTGACACCAATCCTACTCAAACTATTCCAAAACATGGAAAAGGATGGAATACTCCCAAATTCATTTTATGAGGCAAGCCTAACTTTGATACAAAAACCAGGCAAAAAACATCACTAAAAAGGAATATATATCCCTCATGAATATAGAATACAGATGCAAAAATCTTCAACAAAATCTTAGCCAATAGATTCCAACCACGTATCAAAAAAAATAATTCATTATGACCAAGTGGGGTTCATATCAGGTGTGCAAGGATGGTTCAACATTAGAAAAACAATCAACATCATCCACCACATAAATAAAACAAAGGAAAAGAACCACATGCCTATATCAATAGATGCAGAAAAGACATTTGATAAAGTCCAACACCCATTCCTGATCAAAAACTCTCAGCAAAATAGGAATAGAAGGGACATTCCTTAACATAATAAAGGGCATCTATGCAAAACCAACAACCAACATTATTCTCAAAGGAAAGAGACTGAAACCATTCCCCTTGTGAACAGGAACCAGACTATGATGCCCTCTACCACCACTTCTAATAAACCACTGTACTGGAAGTCTTAGCCAGGGCAATAAGGCAAGAAAGGGAAATCAAAGGCATCCTAATTGGTAAGGAAGAAGTCAAACTATCCCTATTTGCTGATGATATGATCCTGTACCTAAAAAACTCAAGAGACTCAGTCAAAAATCTACTGGAACTAATTGAGAGGTTTAGCATAATGACAGGACACAAGATCAGCATCCAAAAATCAGTTGGATTCCTCTACACCAGCAAAGAAATTGCTGAAAAAGAAATAAGGAAATCAATACCATTTACAATAGTTACCAAAAACAATAAATAAATAAAATGCTTGGAAATAAATCTTACCAGGGACACAAAAACCTGTACAAAGAAAACTATAAAAGACTACTTCAAGAAACCATAAGATCTACATATATGGAAGAACATATCATGCTCATGGATAGGAAGATTGAACACTGTGAAAATGTCAATTCTACCCAAAGCAATCTATACATTCAATGCAATCCCAATCGAAATCCTATCAACATTCTTTAAAAACCAAACTCACTATTATCTATTTGGATCCAACTCATTGAGAAACATAGTTGGTTTTCTGAAGCAGTATTTCTACAGAAGTAGATTGTCCAACCTTCCCTCCAAGGAGTGGCTGATAGGTTTGAACCATCAGCCTTATAGTTAGCAGTCAAATGCCTTAGGCACTACGTCACCAGAGCTCCCAACATTCTTTAAGTATATGGAAAAAACAACCACTAACTTTATATGGAAAGGAAAGAGACTCAGATAAACAAAGCACTATTGAAGAAGAACAACAAAGTAAGAAGTCTTATACTCCCAGATCTTAAAAGCTACTATAAACCACAGTAGTCAAAACTGCCTGGTACTGGTACAACAACAGACACATAGACCAATGGAATAGAAATGAGAAACAAGAAATAGATCCATCGACATTTGGTCAGCTGATCAAAGGGCCCAAATCCATTAAATGGGGAAGAAAATGTTTGCTTAATAAATGGTGCTGCCAAAACTGGATATCCATTTGCAGAAAAATGAAGCAAGATCTGTACCTAACACCGTATACAAAAACAAACTCCAAATGGATCAAAGACTTAAATGTGAAACCTGAAACTATAAAGTTCCTCAAGGAAAAAATTGGGGCAAATTTAGAGGCCTTTATGCATGGCATAAATAGACTGTCAAGCACAACCCAAAATGCAAAAACAGCAGAAGATGAAATAGATGAATGGAACATTCTAAAAATTAAATTTTTATTTATTTCCAAAGACTTCTCCAAAAGAGTAAAAAGAGAATCTACAGATTGGGAAAAAAAAATTGACAATGACATATTTGACAAGGGACTTATCTCTAGATAAGTCCAACACCTCAACAACAATAAGACAAATAATCCAATTTAAAAATGGGCTGAAAACATGAATAGACTCTTCACCAAACAAATATATGAAGAAATGCTCATGATCAATAGCCACTGGAGAGATGTAAATCAAAGCAACAATGAGTTACCATCTGGCCCCAGGACTAGTAGCAAAGTTCAACAAGACAGAAAATAACAAATCCTGGCGAGGATGCAGAGAGATTGGGACTCTCGTACACTGCTGGCAGAACTGTCAAATGATACAACTACTGTGGAAAGCAGTATCGTGATTCCTTCAAAAGTTGGAATTAGAAATACCATTTGACACAGCCATTCCATTATGAAGTACATATCTTAAAGAAGTGAGAGCCAGGACAGGAATAGATATATGCACACCTATGTTTATCGCAGGCACCATTTACAATAGCAAAAAGATGGAAACAACCTAGGTGCCCATCAACAGAAGAATGGATAACCAATCTATGGTACATACACACAATGGAATACTATGCAACCCTAAAGAATAATGTAGAATCTGCAAAACACTGAATAGATGAACTTGGAGGACATCATGCTGAGTGAAATAAGTCAATCACAGAAGGACAAATATTGCGTTAGTCCATTATTGTTAAAAAGTCAAGGAAAGGTTTATATATGGAAGGAAATTTTCTTGGTTGGTTACCAAGCAAGGAAGGGAACCCTGTTAAAGAGGTAGAGACAAGTATTTATTTAGGTGAAGAAAAGGGCAATGTACCAGATGTGAGTTCAACACAGTGGCACTGAGGAAGAGGAAGACACAGAGAGGTGCATGCGAGGTACAGACAACAAAGATGAACCCTTTTGCACATACACTACTGAGGTGTCAGTGAAAGTAAACATGGATAAATGGGTGGATAGATGGGTGGACAGGCTGAACTATAAGGTATGTCTAGGCAGGGGGGAGGTGTGTGTCCAAGATCAAGTGTAGGGTAGGCAGACAATGTTTCTACAAGTATATTTGTATGTTCTGTAAGAATTCCCAGGTGTATAGTAAAGCTGACAAGGGACAAGGTTGTAGGCACTTCTTGGCCACAGCCAGCTACCCAGAGGGACTGAGTAGTTGGATCTGTGGGCTCAGGACCATAGCTGCAGGGGACACCAAACTCAATTGGCATACTACACAAAAACATTGTTTCACATCCTTCTTTTAAGAGTAGCGACTGGGGTCTTAAAAGCTTGCAAGTGCCCATCTAGAGCAACAATGAGTCTCTCCTCATCCAGAGAAAAGAAGAATGAAGAAAACCAAAGACTCATGGAAACAATTAGTCTGAGCAACTGGTACACCATGTGATCCTCAACCTATACAACTAAGAACCAGAAGAACTAGATGGTGCCCAGCTACCACTGTCAACCACTCAGAGAGGGATCTGTATAGGAGATCCTGGATAGAGTGGGAGAACAGTGTGGAACAAAACTCAAAATCTTTTGAAAAAAGAAAAAGGATCAGTTTTCCTGGTCTAATAGAGCCTGATGGAACCACTGAGACTGTGGCCCCTAGCTGCCCACTCTTGTGGCTTCCAGCCAAACAAAAGACAGTCATATGAGCTGAACATTTACATTAGATAGATACACTCCTTGGAGAGATCAGTCATGGTAGAATAAAAGGGCTGTGCACACACAGGCAGACAGCTCAGGGAGCAGGTATGAATGGGAGAGAAGGACACAAGGAAGAGGTAACTTCTGGGAGGAAGTTGGAGGGGAGCTGTTGCATTGTGGGAAATTGCAGTCAATGTCATGAGACAAAGTGTATGTGAGCCGCTGTATGGAAAGTGAATTTGCTCTGTAAACTCACTTCAATCACAATAATTTTTTTTTAATCACTAGAAATAATTTTCCTCTCTATGGTTATGCCACCAACTTAATAAATTCATTAAATTGTTTCAGTTTGTTTTCAATTTATAAGGATCACTTGGTTTTCCTTTTATTAAATTTTTGCTTTTAATTAGATAAAACATTTACATGATTCCAAAGTAAAAACTCTAAAATCACATTGATGATTAACTTCCATCCCTATTCTTTCCACCCTGTTCCATCAGTCCCTCTCTAGGTAAATTAGTCTTTGGTTTATTGGGTACATTTTTGTATTTTCTCCCTACTTGACACCAAAAGGCATACTGTATTAGATTCCTAGGGTTGTTATAACAAATCACCACAACCTTGCCAGCTTAAAATCACAAAAACTTATTCTCTGATAATTCTGGAGGCCAGAAGTCTAAAATTAGTGTCCTCGGTACCACCCTCCTTCAAGAGGCTCTAGGGTAGAATTCTTCCTTGCCTCTTCTAACTTCCAATGACAGCATTCCTTAGCTTCCTTGGCTTGTGGCCACATCACTATAATCTCTGTTTTCATATACACCTTCCCTTCTGTGTCTGTCTGTGTCCTCTCCTCTTCTGTCTCTTATAAGGGCACTTATTGGATTTAGGGCCAAATCACACAACTTTTTTCTATTATACATGTTGTTGTTGTTAGGTGCCATCAAGTCATTTCCGACTCATAGCGACCCCATGCACAGCAGAACAAAACACTACTCAATCCTGCGCCAGCTCCATGATCCCTGCTATACTTGAGTCCATCACCGCAGCCACCATGTCAATCCATCTTGTTGAAGGCCTCCTCCTCTTTCGTCGACCCTCCACCCTACCAAGCATGACATCCTTCTCCAGGGAATGGTCCCTTCTGACAACGTGACCAAAATAGGTAAGATAAAGTCTGGCCATTCTCACTTCTAAGAAGCATTTCAGGTGCACTTCCTCCAGGACAGAGCTGTTAGTTCTTTTAGCAGTCCATGGTACTTTCAGCATTCTTCACCAGCACAACAACTCAAAAGCACCAACTCTTCTTCGGTCTTCCTTATTCATTGTCCAGCTCTCACATGCATACGAGGTGATTGGAAATATCATGGCTTGTGTTAGGCACACCTTAGTCTCCAAGGAAACATCCTTGCTCCTTAGCACTTGAAACAGTTCCTTCATGGTTGACTTTGCCAATGCTACACATCATCTAATGTCCTGACTGTTGCTTCCATTGACATCAATCTGTAGAACCAAGCAAAGTGAATTCTTTGACAATCTCAATCTTCTCTCCATTTATTGTGATGCTTTTTTTTTTTCAAATGATTTTGAGTTTTGTTCCACATTGTTCTCTCACTCTATCCAGGATCTCCTATACAGATCCCTCTCTGAGTGGTTGACAGTGGTAGCCGGGCACCATCTAGTTCTTCTGGATCTTAGTTGTATAAGTTGAGGATCAAATGGTGTACCAGTTGCTCCATTTATTGTGATACATGAGGTCACCATAAGCAGAAACCAACTTGACAGCAATGAACAATGAACAACAACACTGTATTACAACCACCTTTGGAATTTATTTGAAAAGCAAATTCCTAGTACAAACTTATGAGAATAGTAATCCAGTGAGTGAGTCTGAGAACCCACGTTTTCAGAGGTGATTCTGATTACCTTTCTAGTTGAAGACAAATATGAAGGGAAAAGGATATGTCTAGACTAGCTAAAAACACAAAGCTGGCTCTAGAAATGAAAGAACTATAAGAAAAATCTTTTCTAGAGCAACGAGAAAAAAATACTTTCTTTGAAGTAGGATAGTTTGCTTTAAGACTCTTCTAGTAAACTTTACTAGCAGTCAGGAAAGCAGGGGAAAGCGAAGCCAGAGGGGAAGACAGAGCAGAGCAGCATTCAGGGATCCAGGTAAGGTGAGAGACACAGGCCCCACACCCACCAGGCAGGAAAGCAGGGGGAAAGAGAAGCCAGGAAGACAACAAAGCAAAGCAGCGCCAGGGATCCAAGTAAGGGGAGGGCAGAGAGGTTTTGAACAGCTAAGGGAGACAAACTTGTCTGTCAGTTTGTCATACTGTTGTGGCTTGCATATTGCTGTGAGGCTTGAGGCTGTGCCACCAGTGTTTCAAGTGTCAGCAGGGTTGCACATGGTGCACAGGTTTCAATGCAGCTTACAGACTGAGACAGACTAGGAAGAAGGAAGGGGCCATCCACTTCCCAAAGAATTGGCCAGGAAAAACCTTATGAATAGCAGAGAAACACTGTCTGATACATTACTGTGCAACTTTATGAATAACTTGGAAACATTATCCAATAAAGTGCAAGACTACAAGTCCTTTCATCAGAAGGCTTTCAAAATATGACTAGGAAAGGGTTGCATCATCAGAGTGGTACTAACCTCACTGATATGGATAAAGTAAAGCTTTTGAGACCTCCATTTGCTGATGTGGCATGACTCAAATTGAGGAGAAACAGCTGCAAACATTCATTAATAATTAATAATAGGAACATGAAATGTATGAAGTATGAATCTAGGAAAATTGGAAGTTGACAAAAATGAAATGGAATGCATAGAGATTGATATCCTAGGCATTAGTGAGATGAAATGGGCTAGTATTGGCCATTCAGAATCAAGCAATCATATGGTCTACTATGCCCAGAAGGAAACTTGAAGAGAAAAGGTGTAGCATTCATTGTCAGAAAGCACACTTCAAGATCTATCCTGAAGTACAATGCTGTCAGCGATAGGTTATATCACCTACAAGGAAGGCAATTACTGGTGATTGAAATGCAAAAGTTGGAAATAAGAAGAATCAGGGGTTCAAAAATATGCCCTTGGTGGTAGAAATTATGCCAGAGACTGCATGATAGTATTTTGAAACACCAACAACTTATTCATTGCAAATACCTTTTTCAACAACACAAATGGTGACTATGTATGTGAATCTCACTGGATGGAATATACAGGAAACAAATCAAGTACATCTGTGGAAAGAGACTATGGAAAAGCTCAATATCTTCAGTCAGAACAAGGCCAGGAGCTGAGTGGAAACACCATCAATTGCTCATATGTAAGTTCAAATTGAAGCTGAAGAAAATGAAAACAAGTCCATGAGAGCCGAAATATGACCTTGATTATATCCCACCTGAATTTAGAGACTATCTG
>NW_006922190.1:560914-563793 GCF_000298275.1 Orycteropus afer afer | reverse complement strand
CCCTTCCCCAGTTTCCACTTGGATCCTTTGTCTCTGTCCTGGGCTTATCTTGCCCCCCACCCCCCATCTTTTGGGTTTAGTTCCCCTTCAACACTTAGGATTAGTTCTTTTGAAACAGGCAAATGACCTCCTGTTCTTTTGAAACAGGCAAATGACCTCAAAACACTACTTAAGCACCCTGCAGAGACAGGATCAGGGCTGATGCTACTCTAAGCCTCACCCCATCAGCCAGACAGACAGATGTTTCAATAAAACTTATTTTTCTACCAAGTCACCCTGGTCTTGTTCTCCTCAGTATTTCAACACCTAATAGTCATGGAAAAGGCAAGAAAGGAAGAAAAGATTAAAATGGATATTAGAATGAACTCGAAAACTTGTTCTTGAATGGGGAGTAACTAAAGAGAATGGAGGAAATGATGACGTAAAAGAGCTGAACAGAAGATTTCAAAGGGTAGCTCGAGAAGTCAAAGTAAAGTATTATAATGAAACGCACAAACACCTGGAATTAGAAAAACAAAAGGGAAGAACATACACAGTACTTCTCAAGCTGAAAGAACTGAAGGAAAAAGTCAAGCCTCCAGTTGCAAAGTTGAAGGACTTTAAGGGCAAAACACTAAATGATGCAGGAAACATTAAATGAAGATGGAAGGAATATAATGGAGTCACTGTACCAAAATGAACTGGTCAATATTCAACCATTACAGGGTGTACCATATGATCAAGAACCAATGATATTGAAGAATGATATCCAAGCTGCACTGAAGGAATCAGTACAAAATAAGGCTCCATGCGGCAGTTAAGGTTGTGTGTCAAGTTAGCTGGGCCTGGGTTTGAGTAACTGGGCAGGTGGATATTGTTGTTCCCCATGATAAGACTGGTAATCAACTCCATGGTGGAATCTACTATGAGCAGCTAAGTAGCTGTCTTAGAGATATGGTCTGATTTCAGTATATAAAAAGCTTTGAGGAAGGTCTCCAAGCTTTCTGGCATGCTTGGATCCTGCATGTAGCCAAGCTTTCATTCAGCAGCCTGCCATGACTGCCTGCTGATCTCGGGACTGTTTCTGGACTTCAGCTAGTGGCCTGCAGTAGTGCTTAATAATCTTGGGACTGTGCCATTTTATTTGTCAGTCTTGGGTTTGTCAGCCTCAGCAGCCAGCAGCTGTATAGGTAAAGAGATGTCTCCAGCTCTAGTGGACCAGGAACAAGAGGCAGAGCTGAAGCCCAAGGCAGAGGAGTGTTTTCCCAGCCCCTAGAGCTGACACTTGAACTCAGATTTCCAACCTCCTAAACTGTAAGAAAATAAATCCCTGTTTTTTCAAACCATCCACCTGTTGTATTTCTGTTAGAGAGGCACTAGATAACCAAAACACTCTAGAAGCTGATGGAATGTCCATTGAGAAGTTTCAAGAAATGGATGTAGCACTAGATGTGCTCGCTCCTTTATGCCAAGAAACTTGTAAGGCAGCTGTGGTTGTTATGTTTGTGTGTCAACTTGGCTGGGCCTGGTTGAGTGGCTGGGCAGCTGGTGGTAGTTATTCCCATGATGAGACTGGCAATCAACTCCATGGTGGGATCTATCACAAGCAGCTGAGTAGCTGCTTACAGTATGTGGTCTGCTTTCTGTATATAAGAAGCAGCTTTGGGAATGGTCTCTAGCTTATGACACACTTGGACCCTGCATGTAGCTGTGTTGTTGTTCAGCAGGCTGCCATGCTCTGCCGACTTTGGGACTTTGAATGGACTTAAATTAATGGCCTGCCTTGTGGTTTGTTAACATTGGGACTGTGCCTTTTTGTTTGTTGACTTTGGGTTTGTTAGCCTCAGCAGCCAATAGCTGTCTGAGTGAAGAGATGCCTCTACCTTCAGTGGGCTTGGAGCAAGAGGTAGAGCTGAAGCCCAAGGTCAAGATCCATATTTATGCCCATTCCAAAGAAAGAAGATCAAATAGAATGTGGTAATTATTGAATAATATCATTAATATCACACATAAGTAAAATTTGTTGAAGATAATAATAATAATAAATGGTTGCAGATGTATATTGACATGGATTTGTCAGAAATTCAAGCCAGATTCAGAAGAGGGTGTGGAACAAATAATATCATTACTAATGTCACATGCATATTGGCTGAAAGTAGAGAATACCAGAAAGATGTTTGCCTGTGTTTATTGACAATGCAAAGGCATTCAACTGTGTGGCTCATAACAAATTATGGATAACATTGCTAAGAATGAGAATTCCAGAATATTCAGTTATGTTCATGAGGAAACTACATAAATGAAGAGGCAGTCATTTGAACAGAACAAGCAGGTACTATGCAGTTTAATTCAGGAAAGACATGCATCAGTGGTGATGCCCAGACCTCTACGACTGCTGCTTGACAAAGCTCCAGCTGTCAAGAGTCTTGGGCAGAAGCCAATTCCACTTTTTACTTTCGATTGTATTCTGGTCCATTATCTCAATTGCTACAATAATCTTTATGGTGATCATGCTCCTTCTGGTTCATCCCAGAGTCCAAAACTGATTTTCATGTTTCCCATGAATCAGGCCACCTTCCAGATGACTCTCTGATTTCCATTTCCAAAAACCCCGGTTTTCCTAGAAATCCCCATGATGAGCCAGAGCTGGGAAAAGCCCCTGAGAATCCTAAAGACATTGAGAATTCATATTGGTGGAAAGATCTCATGGCTACTCAACCTCCTACAATACCAAGCCCTGCAGCACAACATAGAAAAGGGATTACTCCTGATAGGAAGAAACCTTGGCCTAAGTGGCTGCCTCCTACAGTTAAGCCTCCTCCTAATGTAGCTTATAGAATTAATGGCAGATTTTGATATCCTCCTCAGGGAGGGGAGCCTAAACCTTCCCGATGGCCTGA
>NW_006922190.1:545025-560814 GCF_000298275.1 Orycteropus afer afer | reverse complement strand
TGGAAAAAGAGTTCCTTTTAACTCTCTCCCTTTCTTAGAGAGATTAAAACGATCAGGGTCTAGGTGTAAAACTACTGCACAGAGATATACTCTAATCAAGCAATGGAACAGTTACTTTAAGAAACTAAAAGGCCACAAGTATATGTTGATGGACTATGTAGACCCACCTGAACCCCCAGCTGGTGGTAATTCAGAGAATGGTGCCAACCACAAGGTTGGGTCACACGTTCTGGGCCCCATGTTGTTTTCTTCACCCTGACCATTTTTTCATGCCTTAATTAACCTCATTGTCTAGCACATTTTACTCATATAATGTTAATGATAGATAAGTTAGATAAGATAAGACATAAGTCTAGTTTATAAGTTCAATAATATTTTTATAAGTTTTGGAAAGTTAATAGTCCACAACCATGAACTGATTCAAGATGTACCCGGAATTGTGGATTTGTTATTTTGCTTTGTCATTATCTTATGAAATCTGCAATATAGTATAAAATAAAGAAGGCCACCTCATTATGTGGGGCACATCTTCATCTTGTGTAAGTGTGTCTCCTTCATCTCACCAACACCACCTCTCCCTTCAGAGACCCACAGCTGAGGCTGGACCTCAGCACATCAGAGTTATTTCCTTTTGTCATACTTATTCAATACTCTATGCTGGACAAATAATCTGAGAAACTGGATGATATGCAAAAAAACAGGACATCACAATTGGAGGAAGACTCAATAATAGCCTGTGATATGCAGATGACACAACTTTGCTTGCTGAACATGAAGACTTGAAACACTTACTGATGAAGATCAAAGAATTCATCCGTTGCTATGGATTACACCTCAACATAAAGAAAACAAAATGCTCACAAATGGACCAGTAAGCAATATCATGATAAATGGAGGAAAGATTGAAAGTGTCAGAGATTTCATTTTACTTGGTTGGATCCACAATCAAAATCCATGGAAGCAGCAGTCAAGAAATCATATACAGCATTGCACAGGGCAAATGTGCTGCACAAGACCTCTTTAAAGTGTTCAATAGCAAAGATAACACTTTGAAGACTAAGATGTGCCTGACTCAGGTAGTGGTATTTTTCAAGTGCCTCATATGCCTGTGAAAGGTGGACCTTGAATAAGGAAGACTGAAGAAGAATTGATGCATTCGAATTGTGGTGTTGGCAAAAAATACTGAAAATACCATGGACTGGCAAAAGAACAAACAAATCTGTCCTGGAAGAAGTGCAGCCTGAATGTTCCTTAGCAGTGAGAATGGCCAGACTTCATCTCATGTACTTTGGTCATGTAATTGGAAGAGCCCAGTCCCTGGAGAATATCATGCTTGATAAAAGTAGAGAGTCAGCAAAAAAGAGGAATACCCCCAACAAGATGGATTGACCCAGTAACTGCGACGATGGGCTCAAGCTTAGCAAGTATTGTAAGGATGGACCATAACCAGTGTTTCATTCTGTTGTACCTAGGGTCACTGTACATTGGAGGTTATCCAACAGCACCTAACAATAAGAAGGAAGACCAGTTAATATAACTATTATTCAAATATATGCACAAACCACTAATGCCAAGACAGAGAAATTGAAGATTTTTACCAAATTCTGCAGGCTGAAATTGACTAAACATGCAATCAAGATGCATTGATAATTACTGGGGATTGAAATGCAAAAGTTAGAAACAAAGAAGCAGCATCAGGAGTTGGTAAATATGGCTGAGGTGATAGAAGCAACACCAGAGATGGCATGACAGAATTTTGCAAGACCAATGACTTATTCATAGCACACGCATTTTTCAGCAATAAAAATGGTAACTATACACATGAATAGGAGCTCTGGTAGCATAGTGCCTAAGGCACTTGACTGCTAACCAGAAGGCTGGCGGTTCAAACCCACCAGCCACTCCTCAGAAGGAAGATGGGGCAATCTACTTCCATAGTGATATCGCCTCAGAAACCCAAGGAGGGGTCACTATGAGTCAGGTCCAACTTGAGGGCACATAACAACAGATAACAACACACATATGAATCTCACTGGATGGAATATACAGGAATCAAATCAACTACATCTGCAGAAAGAGACAACGTAGAAGCTCAATATCATCAGTCAGAACAAGACCAGAGTCCAACTGCCAAAAAGATCATCAACTGATCATATGCAAGTTCAAGTTGAAGTTGAAGAAAATTAAAACAAGTCCATAGGAGCCAATATACAACTTTGAATATATCCCACTTGAATTTAAAGACTATCTCAAGACTAGATTTAATTCATTGAACACTAATGACCGAATACCATATGCATTGTGGGATGACAACAAGGACATCATACAGGAAGAAAGCAAAATATCACTAAAAAGATTGGAACAAAAGAAAAGACCAAAATGGATGTCAGAAGATATTCTGAAACTTGCACTTGAACATAGTGTAGGTAAAGCAAAAGGAAGAAATGATGAAGAAAAAGAGCTGAACGAATATTTCAAAGGGTGGCTGGAAAAGACAAAGTAAAGAAATTTAATGAAATGTGAAAAGACCTGGTGTTAGAAAACTAAAATTGAAGAACATACCCATCATTTCTCACACTTAAAGACATGAAGAAAAAAATTCAAGCCTTGAGTTGCAATATTGAAGGATTCTATGGGCAAAATATTGAATGATGCAGGAAGCAACAAAAGAAGATGGAAGAAATACAGAGTCACTGTACCAAAAAGAATTGGTTGACATTCAACCAATAGCATATGATTGGTAGCATACAGGAGGTAGCATATGCTCAAGAACCTATGGTACTGAGGGAAGAACTCCAAACTTCAGTGAAGGCACTGGCAATTAACAAATCTCTGGGAATTGATGAAATACCACTTGAAATGTTTCAACAAACAGATGCATTTGCATAGTCAGTAAACATAGGTAAACATCTTTATGGTATTCTCTGCTTTCAGCCAAGATCCATATGTAATCAACAATGATATCCTTTGTTTCATGTCCTCTTCTGAATCTGACTCGAAGCTCTGGCAGTTCCCTGTATATGATCTATTGCAAGTGTTTTTGAATTATCTTCAGTAAAATTTTACTTGCATGTGTTATTTATGATATTGTTTGACAGTTCAACAAACTGGAGGGGTTCATTCATCTATGCCAGGAAATTTGGAAGACAGCTACCTGGCCAATTGGCTGAAATAGATGTATATTAGTGCCCATTCCAAAGAAAAGTGATCCAACAGAATGTGAAAATTATCAAACAATATCATAAATAACACATGCAAGTAAAATTTTACTGAAGATAATTCAAAAACAGTTGCAATAGTTCATATGCAGGGAACTGCCAGAGCTTCAAGTCAGATTCAGAAAAGGACATGACACAAGGGATATCATTGCTGATAACATGGCTCTTGGCTGAAAGCAGAGAATACCATAAAGATGTTTACCCATGTTTACTGACTATGCAAATGCATTCACCTTTGTGGATCATAACAAATCATAGATAACATTGAGAAGAATGGGAATTTCAGAACACTTAATTATATTCATGCAGAACCTGTACATAGATGAACAGGCTATCATTACAACAGAACAATGGGATACTATATAGTTTGAAATCAGGAAAGGTGTGTGTCAAGGTTGTATCATTTTGTCATACTTACACAATCTATATGCTGAGCAAATAAACCAGGAAGCTGGAATATAAGAAGAATGTAGTATCAGGATTGGAGGAAGATTCATCAATAACCTGCAATATGCAGATGACAAAATCTTGCTTGCTGAAAGTGAAGACTTGAGGTGCTTACTGATGAAGATTAATGATCAAAGCCTTCAGTGTGGATTACACAACATAAAGAAAACAAAAATACAACTAGACCAGTGGCATCATGATAAACAGAGAAAAGATTGACATTTTCAAGGATTCCATTTTACTTGTATCCACAATCAATGCCTATGGAAGCAGCAGTCAAGAAATAAAATGACATATTGCATTGGGTAAATCTACTGCAAAAGATCTCTTTAAAGTGTAAAAAAGCCAAGATATCACTTTAAGGACTATGGTGCACCTGACTCAAACCATGGTATTTTCAATTGCCTCATGCATACAAAAACTGGACAATGAGTAAGGAACACTGAAGAAAAATTGATGTCTTTGAATTATGGTGTTGGCAAAGAATATTAAATATACCATGGGTGGCCAGAAAAGCAAACAAATCTGTCTTGGACGAAGCACAGCCAGAATGTTCCTTAGAAGTAAGGATGGTGAGACTTTGTCTCATGTACTTCAGATATGAAATAGATCCAAAATATTAACAAAGAAATCGTTGTTCAGGCCAAAATTTCAAAACTGAACCAGGCAGGACCAGTTCCTGAAGAAGGACATCATGCTTGATAAATCAGAGTTTCCATCAAAAAGAAGAAAACTCTCAATGAGATGGATTGACACAGGGCTGCAAAAATGGACTAAGCAGAGCAATTGTCAGGATGGTACAGAACCCGGCAGTGTTTCATTTTATTGTACGAAGGGTCACTGTGAGTTCGAACTGACTCAGTGACACCTAACAATAGCAATAGTGTTTTAAAATATAGTCCACAGCACTTAAAGGTGAAAGAAGATATTTAAAAAGCAATAATATACAGGGAAATTTCTAATTTTTCTTCCCAGTCTCACCTCTTCAATCTCCTGGTTTATATGCAACCTTTTTCCCTCCAGCTAATCCTATCTCAGTTCTCACCTTCGAAGTTACACTTTTAAAAAGAACTGTGCACATTCTTTTCTCCATTTCCCCATTCCTCATCCCCTTATCAACCCACTTCTACCTGGCTTCAATTTCTATCACTCCACAAAACCACCCTAAGATCATCAATTATCTCCATCTGTAATGGGCATTATTTCTCTGAAGAATTTTATACTTTGACTACTTCTGTCCTCCAAAAGCACTTTTTTCTCTTGCTTCTCTGACTCCACCCTCCTCCCTCTCTGGTCATTCATTTTCTAGCTCAGTTTCAGACTTCTCTTTTTCCCCAGTCTTTAAATGTTGGAGTTTCTTAAGTCTCAGTCATCAGACCACTTCTTCTCCAACCCTCTACACCTGTTGTAATGATTACACACCCAGATGTCTGAAGGAGTGAAGTCATAGGAAAAGCCTCCAATGAAAGGAAAATGGCCCATGTAAAGGGATACTAAGCTCCAGTATATTATTGACTAGCGAGAATATGGACAACATGTGGCCAGATGTTCCAGTTTTTCAAGAGTAGCCTGGCCCTGGGCTATGTGGAATATCCTGATTTTAAACTATTGTAAATGAATTCAACTTTAAAAAGAAATCGTGGTTCAGGCCAAAATTTCAAAATTGAGTCAGACATTTGTCCACTAGAGCGAGTTTTCTCTCTCTGTTCTACTCTCTATTCATATTCCATAGCTACAATTACTATACAAACACCAACTTTTAATTTTTAATCTCTTATGTAGATTTCTCTAAGCTCTGGTCATACATATTCAAATTCCTATTCACCATTTTTACTTCGATTCAATATGCCCAAAACAGAATTTGACATCTGCCACCCTAGCCTTTCTGGGAGAGTAAGATTCACTTCATTTTCTGCAATAAATTACTTCATTTTGGTTAGGTGTTAAGTATAGATTAGCATCCTTCACCCAACTGTTAACTCATAAGACTCTAAGTATCTGTTTTCTGAATATATATATATAGGTATATGAATATGTGTATAAATATATATTTTAGCTTCATGTATATGACATAGGAAGCCCTGGTGGCAGGGTAGTTAAAGCCCTCAGCTGTTAACCTAAAGGTTGATGGTTTGAACCCACCAGTGCTCTGTGAGAGAAATATCTGGCACTCTGCTTCTGTAAAGATTTACAGCCTTGGAAACCTTATTGGCAGTTTTACTCTGTCCCATAGGATCACTAAGGAGCTCTGGTAGCATAGTGCCTGAGGCACTTGACTGCTAACCAGAAGGCTGGTGGTTCAAACCCACCAGCCCCTTCTCAGAAGGAAGTTTGGGCCATCTACTTCCATGGTGATACCACCTCAGAAACCCAAGGAGGGGTTTCTATGAGTCGGGTCTGACTCAGTGGTACATAACAACAACAACATAGGGTCACTATGAAATGGGTTCTACTCGATGGCATTGGTAGTTTTGGTATATGATTGTCCACCACTCATTCGTCAGTTTCTCATTCTGTGGTGACTTGTGTCTTGCTATGATACTAAAAGCTATAGCATTGATATTTCAAATACCAGTAGGGTCACTCATAGTGTACAGGTATCTGCAAAGCTCCCAGACAGACAGATTAGAAAGAAAGTCCTGGTGATCTACTTCCAAAAATTACTGAATGAAAACCTTATGGATCACAGAATATTGTGCAATATAGTGCTGGAAGATTAATCTTCTAGAATGGAAGTCATTACACAATAGCTGCAATAATGGACTCAAACATATCAATTATTATGAAGATGGTGTAGGACTGGGCAAAATTTTATTCTCTTGTACATAGGCTGCCATGAGTCAGAGCTGACTCAACAGCAACTAACAACAGCAATATGGTATTGATATATATACACACTTATGTGTATGGATAGGAGCCCTTGTGGCACAGTGTTTAAGTGCTCAGCTACTAACAGAAAGGTTGGTGCTTCAAACCCACCAACCACTCTGCAGTAGAAAGATGTGGTAGTCTGCTTCCATGAAGATTTATAGCCTTGGGAACACTATAGGGCCATTCTACTCTGTCTTATAGAATGGCAGTGGGGTTTGTTTTGTTTTTTAATGTGTGTGGTTCAGTATTATAGCAATAGTGCTGCCAAAATACAGTAAGGAATTAACTGTTAGAATGTATTGATATGACTTGATATTGCCTCAGAAGAGAGAATAGCTTACATGACAATCACAATGAGGAAGATTTCAACTTAATATCAAGCAAAATGTCTTATCTGCAGGACTTGCTGTGGTGGATGTTGTGATGCCCAGATCCCCTTTGAGGAATGAAGGACTTACTCAACTATTTCCAGGAGAACTTCCAATGAATCTCAGCTTTCAACCCTCATTTGAGATGACTGCAGTTGAAGAAAATTGCCTTGTCCAAGATGGTGTCTCCTTCCAGAAGAAGCCAACATCAAATAACTGACCAGTATCAAGATATAAAGGCCTTTTCGCCTACGCTAAATGTATGATAACTCTGAAGGGACACTGCAGCCCCAAACTCTCCATAGCTTCAGCTGAAACCTTCATCGGGAGCACATTGCAGATTGACTTCTCCCTCTACTGAATGGTGATTCCTTATCCTACCTTCCACAGGTGATGATTCCAAAGACATCTGCTAATAAAAATCCTGCACACTAATTTCCATCTCTGAGTATTCCTACTGGAAAACCTAACCTGTGACACTTGCTAAATATGGAATGGTATGCATTTCTAAATAACATGTTCCCCATTTCTGGAAGTATTTAAGCAGAGAAAGAACAATTTTTTTTTTAGATGTTATACAAAAGATGCATATCTTGGATGTTCTCAAAGCTTCCTTTAAAATATAAGATTTCATAATTCTAAGTTTTAGAAATTGGAAATTATGTAATTAATATATTTGATTTGTAGAGAACTTTGTAGATCACACATCTTTTTTATTCTTTTTTTAGATCACACATATTATTCAAGTCTCACAAAAACCAGATGTGGTAGATAAGGCATATTAGCCCACTTTACAGAACAAGAAATTGAGGTTCAGAAACATAGTTTCACCCAAGGTCACATCCTTAATAAAGGACCTAGTGCTTGAACAGAGTTCTTCTCAGTTCTCCCTCTAATACCAAGAGTCTCATCACTGTATTAATTATGTAAAAGGACTATAGGTTTCCCTAAAATTATTGTATAACTAAAAAAAATGATATTAAATTTTTGTTTTACCATTGCTAATATTTTATTGAAAAGTATTTTATTTATCATTGAAAATACAGCTGTGTTTCCATTTTCCAGGTATAAGTAATTCTACCCAAGAATTTTGATGGGATCTTTGAGACTTCAGAAGTCTTTTATTACTTCATTTGGTTCCACATGAGTGTCTGTCTTTCTGCTCAATTGTATAGACATATATGTGATATGTACCTGGCAGTACACATTTCACAGCCTCCAGTCGGCTAGGACCAAAGCCAGAAGTCCCTGAGTGAAATTTTGCATGTTAAAAGAAAATTAAAATAACAGCTGAGGGAAACTTTACAAAATGTTGCTGGCATGAAAAGTAAGCATGTAGACTCTGGCAACCACCACACAAGATAAAGGAAAGACTAGCCCTTCCGTTTGTTGGTACTTGAGATTTTGTGGTAGAACTTGAAGACCAGTCAAATGTTCTGTCATTATCTTGAGATTTTAGATTTTCAGAACGGTTAGACTACTTAACTAGACTCTGAAGACAGTGAATAGTATTTTTTATTTAACTCCAGACTATGTCCTTTGAAACAATACTATAATCTAAATTAACCTTTCAAAAGCAAAACTGAATGCAGAAGTTTTCATGAAATCTAACCAGACCATATTAGTCTTTCAATCAATGAAGACTGAGCATTACAACAGTCTTTTTTGTTGGATAAAAATGTTAATCCCAGACACAGAAATAGCAGTTTCAAACTTGATTATATGTAAGTGCTTGGGGGGGGGGGAGTTTCAGAAGAAGAAAAGGGGCATCTTTGTTGAAGGGACACAAGTATATAACAATCCTACCTATATTTATTATTGGACTACTTATAAACTTTCATTTAAAACATGCTATACAAATTTATAGAAAAAAGTTTGGTGTCCACTCCACCAAATGACACAAAGCTGTGTTTCAAGGACACTGCAAGCAGGACAGCATCATCACCACCACCTCCTTTCCAGGAACCTGGCTCCTGGCACTCCCCAGCTGTGTGAGACCCGGAGGAAGTTACCTGAGCCTCAGCTTTTTTCATCTGTAAACTGTGACTTGGTATTCAGTATCTTCTAAAAATATGGCTAGTACCTTCTAAAAATAAGTATCTTCTAAAAGATAATATCTTCTAAAAATATGACTAACAATACCCTCCTCACAATATCGTTATAAAGACATAATAAAGCTTTACATTCTAGAGTTCATCATCCAGCTTCCTTGGCCTTGTAGCATAATCTGAGTCTGCAGTTGTACAATTGCCTCATTCTCTGCCACTTCCACCCATACCAAAACTATGGCAGCCTCTGTACTAGAATCAACACATCTTACCCTCTTCAGTCCCCAGACCCAACTTGTTTGTCACCTGCACACCTTCAACTATCTTCTATCTCTGGGGTCGCACTGACAGAGGTTTTAATCACTTCCATAACCACCATCATGTTCATCCTCACACTGTCTTCTTTTTTTTATATGATGTTGTTGTTTTTGTTAGGTGCCTTCTAGTCAATTCTGATTCATAGCAATTGGAAATACCATGGTCTGGGTCATGCACACCTAAGTCTTCAAAGTGACATCTCTGCTTTTCAAGACTTCAAAGAGGTCTTTTGCAACAGATTTGCCCAGTTCAATACAATGTCTGATTTCTTGACTGCTACTTCCATGAGTGTTGGTTGTGAATCCAAGTAAAATGAAATCTTTGACAACAGAAATTTTTTCTCTGTTTATCATGAGATTGGTCCAGCTGTGACAATTTTTGTATTTTTTATGTTGAGGTGTAATCCACACTGAAGACTATATTCTTTGACTAGGACCTCTGGTAGCATAGTGCCTAAGGCACTTGACTGCTAACCAGAAGGTTGGCAGTTCAAACCTACCAGACACTCCTCAGAAGGAAGGTTGGACAGTCTACTACCATAGTGATACTGCCTCAGAAACCCAAGGAGGGGTCGCTATGAGTTGGGTCCTACTCAACAGCACATAACAACACAACAACATATTCATTGATCTTCATCAATAAGTGTTTCATGTCTCTTTCACTATCAGAAAGTAAGGTTGTGTCATTTGCATCTCTCAGGTTGTTAATGAGTCTTCCTCCAAGCCTGATGCCACATTCCTCTTCATATAGTCCAGCTTCTCAGATTATTTGCTAAGCATATAGATTGAATAAATATGGAGAAAAACACAACCCTAATGCAAGCCCCTCCTGACTTGAAACCATGCAGTATTCCTTTGTTCCGTTTGAACAACAGCCTTTTGGTGTTTCCTTATGAGCACAATTAAATGTTCTGGAACTCCCAATCTTCACAACATTATCCATAACTTGTTATGATTCACATAGTCAAATGCCTTTGCAAAGTCAATAAAATGTAGGTGAACATAGTTCTGCTATTCTTTGCTTTCAACCAAGATCCATCTGACATCAGCAGTAATTTCCCTTGTTCCCCATCCTTTTCTGAAACCAGCTTGGATATCTGGAAGTTCCTTGTCATTTTTAAATTATCTTCAGCAAAATTTTACTGAAATGATATTAATGATGTTGTTCAATAATTTCCACAGTCTGTTGGATCACATTTCTTTGGAATAGGCACAAATATTGATCTTTTCAGTTGATTGACAGGTAACTGTATTCCAAATTTCCTGGCGTAGATGAGTAAATGGCTCCAGAGCTGCATCCATTTGTTGAAACATCTCAGTGGGCAGTGTGTCAATTCCTGGAAACTTGTTTTTCACCAGCTCCTTCAGTGTAGCTTGGACTACTTCCTTCAATACTATTTGTTCTTGATCATATGCTAACTCTTGAAATGACTGAATGCTGACTGGTTCTTTTTGGTACAGTGACTTTGTGTACTCTTTCCATCTTCTTTTGATGCTTCCTACATCATTTAATATCTTGTCTATGGAATCCTACAATATTGCAATTCAAGACTTGAATTTTTCCTTCAATTCTTTCAGCTTGAGAAATGCCAAGTGTGTTTTTCCCTTTTGCTTTTCAAATTCCAGGTCTTTGCACATTTCATTATAATTCTTTACTTCGTCTTCTTGAGACATACTTTGAAATCTTCTGTTCAGCTCTTTTATTTAAACATTTCTTCTTTTTACTTTAGCTACTCTCTGTTCAAGAACAAGTTTCAGAGTCTCTTCTGACATCCATTTTGGTGTTTTCTTCTTTTGCTGTTTGTTTAATGACCTTTTGCTTTGTTCATGTGTGATGTTCCTGGTGTCATCTCACAACTCCTCTGGTCTTTGAGTCACTCATGTTTAATGTGTTTAATCTGTACTTCAGGTGGTCTTAAAATCAGATGTGATATAATCTAGGTCATATTTTGGCTCTCATGGGCTTGTTTTCATTTTCTTCAGCTTCAACTTGAATTTTCACAGGAGCAATTGATTGTCTGTTCCACAGTCAGCTCCTGGCTTTGTTTTGACTGATAATATTGAGTTTTTCCATTTCCTCTTTCCACAGATATAGTTGATTTTATTTCTATGTATTCAGCCTAGCAAAGTCCACATGTACAGGCACTGTTTATGTTGTTGAAAAGGGGTATTTGCAATATGTAAATTGTTGGTCTTCCAAAATTCTAGTTTGTGATCTCTGGCATCATTTCTATCATCAAGGCCATATTTTCCAACAACCAATGCTTCTTTATTTCCAATTTTTGCATTCTAATCACCAGCAATAATCAGTACACCTTGATTGCATGTTTAGTCAATTTCAGACTACAGAATTTGGTAAAAACTCTTCAAATTCTTCATCGTTTGCTTTGGTGGTTGGTACATAAATTTGATAAATATTCATATCAACTTGTAGGTGAATGGCTATTACCCTATCACAATAGCATTGTACTTCAGGATAGATCTTGATATGCTCTTTTTGACAATGAACGTGGTGCCATTCTTCTTCAATTTGTCATTCTCAACATAGTAGACCATATAATTTTCTGATTCAAAATGGCCAGTGACAGTCTTTTTCAGGTCACTAATGGCTAGGATATTGATTTTTATTCATTGCATTTCATTTTTTACTACCTCCAGTTTTCCAAACATCATACTACATACATTCCACGTCCCAGTTATTAATGAAAGTTTGCAGCTGTTTCTTCCCATTTTGAGTCTTGCTCCATCAACAAATTAAGGTGTCAAAAGTTCTACACAATCCATGCATTAAAGTCAACTCTACTTTGAAGAAGTGGTTCTTCCTCAGTCATATTTTGAGTGCCTTCCAATGTGAGGGGCTCATTTTTCACCATTATATCAATTTTTCACAGCTCTTCATAAAATTTTCCAGTGATATACCAGACAGTTCTTCATTGTTATTCATAAGGTTTTTCAATTGGCCAGTTCTTTCAAATGTGGATGGCCCTGTCCTTCTTCCCAGTCTGTCTTTCTCTGGAAGCTCGGATGAAACCTGCCTACCATGGATGACCCTGCTGGTTATTCGAATTAACCCTGCTGGTTAATACGAAATGCATAACTTGCAACATGCAAGCAATCACAGTACAACAAATTAACAGATGAATGACGGATATAGTAATATGCAGTTATATTTTCAGGAATGAAGAGTATGAGATAGAGAATTAAATCTAGTGGCATAGTGTCTAAGGCATTTGACTTCTAATCAGAAGCCTGGTGGTTCAAACCCACCAGTCACTCCTTAGAAGGAAGATTGGGCAACCTACTTCGTAGAGATACTGCCTCAGAAACACAAAGAGGGGTTGCTATGAGTTGAATCTACTCAAGGGCAGAGAGTTTGGTTTGTGTATGTGTGTGTGTGTGTGTGTGTGTAATCAGATTATCTGGATTTGAATCCTAACTCCATGACCTATTAGCTGTACAATCCAGGCAAAATTCTTAACATTTCTAAACCTCGTTTTTCTCATATATAAAATGGGCACAATAATAGGGCCACTTCATGGAGCCATGTGTAAAATGAGGAAATCCATGTAAACTATGTGGAACTCACTTGTTGTTGTTGTTGTTATTTGCCGTCGAGTCAGCCCCGACTCATAGCGACCCCTCCTTGGGTTTCCGAGGCAGTATCACTACAGAAGTAGGATTGCCCAACCTTCCTTCCGAGGAGTGGCTGGTGGGTTTGAACCACCAGCCTTCTGGTTAGCAGTCAAGTGCCTTAGGCACTATGCTACCAGAACTCCTGTGGAACACCCTTAATACTCAATAAATACTAATTATTATCATTATGGAGTCCCTGGGTGCTGAAAATGGTAACACACTCACCTATTAAGTACAAGTTTAGAAGTTTGAGCTCACTCAAAGGCACCTCAGAAGAAAAACCTGGTGATACACTTTGAAAAAAATAGTCATTGAAAATCCAGTGGAGCACATTTCTACAAGGGATTGCCATGAATCAGATCAATTCAATGGCAGTGGTTTGTTTGGTTTTAACTTCATTTTTAAATATCATCTTTCAAGTGATAGAATTATATAAACTAACATAAAATGAGTGGAAAAATATTAAGAGAAAATGCAAAAAATGTGCACACTGTACATCATTTTCATTTTTGAAAAGAGGGACTTGTATCTAAACATGGAGATTGTAGATGGAAGAAACAGACATCAGTGATTGCCTCTGAGAATGAGAACTTGGGGACTAAAGAAAAAGATCCATAAGGAGACTCATTTTTTACTATATACTAATTTTCATTCTTTGATTTGTTTAAGATGTACAGATATTACCTAGCCCAATAAATCAAACATCAAAATGAACCCTTCCTTTTAGTTTAGCTGTATTTAGAAGGTATCATCAAGATACAGTTGCTTTTTAGAGATATGTTATAACCACAAAAGTAATTGATTGTAAGAGTTTTGATTGCAATAGTAACTCTCTGTATTGTTCCATTTTAATTAATTGTACCTGTTACCCCTTTGAGAATGAATCTTATAATTTGCATTTTGCATGCTAGTAAAATAATAAATAAAGATTATGCTCTGTTTTATTTAAGCAGCATTTAGCAAATATTTCAGTGAGTAACAATGAAGCAGCAGATTCTGCATCTGATATTCAATAACATACCCCATTCCCTAACTGCCCCAATATTATTTGCAAAGTAGATTCAGAAAACTGAGTTAATGCATAGTGTCATTTTAAACCCTGTCTTATTCTGTTGTTATTTCCTCTATGAAACCTTCTCTAATTCCTCCAATCCTCATAAATGGCTTTTTCTGCTACAGAAATGTTAACTACCATTTATTGACTGGTTTCTGTATGCCAAACATGGCTTTTAACATTCTATACATGGTCTCTTTCACAGCTTCCAAGGGGGAAAAATGACTATGTTTAAAATGCAGTAACAGCAAATCCTTAAATTTAAATAATTTAGCCAAGAGGATACAGCAAATAAAAAACTAAAATAAGATGATATGGTTAAAACACCTATGCTTTTTGTTCCTAAACAATATCACCTGTGGTTATTGTCCATATTTCTCATTGAACACAACATATAATTTAAATAATTATTTTTGTTTGGTTATTTTGTGTTGATATGATTTTTGCCTATGCCCTGTTGTTATAGATTAAATTGTGTCCCCCAAACTATGTGCTTAAATCTTAACCCCTATATTTGTGGATGTAACCCTGCTTAGAAATAAGGTTCTCTTTGTTATGTTAACTAGACCATACCTAAGTAGTGTGGGTTTGTTCTGGCAAACAAAGCACAAATGGCTATAAAATTACAACATAGATTTATTTCATATTAATAATACAGTGGAGCAATTAAAAACAGAAGAGACAAATGAGAAAACCAGCTGTCCACAAGAAGGAACCACAGTTTCATTCGAATAACATTTATTGTTGTTATGTGCCTTCCAGTCGTATGACTCATAGCGATCCTACATACAAAAGAACAAAACACTGCCAGGTCGTACACCAGCGCCACATTCCTTGCTATGCCTGAACTCCTCATTGCAGCCACTATGTCAATCCATTTTATTGAGGGCCTTTCCCTTTTTCATTGACGCTCTACTTTACCAACCATGATATCCTTCTCCAGGAAATGGGTCTTTCTGACAACATGACAAAAATAGGTGAAACGAAGTCTGGCCAGTCTCACTTCCAAGGAGCATTCTAGCTGCACTTCTTCCAAGACAGATTTGTTAGTTCTTTTAGCAGTCCATGGTACTTTCAGCATTCTTCACCAACATTGGAACTCAAAAGCATCGACTCTTCTTCAGTCTTCCTTATTCATTGTCCAGCTCTATATGCATATGAGGTGATTGAAAATACTATGGTTTGGGTAGCCACACCTCTTTAAAGGTTTTTTCTAGGAGATTGCCCAATGCAATACATCATATGATGTCTTGACTGCTGTTTCCATTTGTGTTGACTGTTGAACCAAGTAATATGAAGCCTTTGACAACTTCAATCTTTTCTTCATTCATCGTGTTGCAGCTTATTGGTCCACTTGTGAGGACGTTTGTTTTCTTTATACTGAGGTGTAATCCATACTGCACACTGTAGTCTTCAATCTTCATCAGTAAGTGCTTAAGTAACCCTCACTTTCAGCAAGCAAAGTTGTGTTGTCTGCATATCACAGGTTGTTAACGAGTCTTTCTCCAACCCTGATGCCACATTCTTATTCATATAATCCAGCTTCTCAAATTATTTGCTCAGCATACAAATTAAATAGGTATGTTGAAAGGATACAACACTGGGAGTTCCGGCAATATGGCAGACTAGGCAAAAGGACTGCACAGACCCTCTTCAACAAAGAAAAGGGAAAACAATTAACACAAACACAGAAGATAATCTTGGACCCCTGAGCCTTGAAGGGAAGGATACAAAAGTGGACTAAACCCCAACTAGCAGAAGAATTTGCGTGAAAATACCCAAAAAAGGAGACATACGGAGCTGCAGTCTGACAGCGCCATGAGGAACCCTGAC